>NC_143023.1:32385000-32540000 GCF_057628025.1 Oncorhynchus mykiss
GGGGCCTCTTAGAGCTGCCCAAAATCATTGCTAGAGGATATTTTGGACACACAGAGACCCCTTTTTATTGAGACAGACCATTTGAATGCAGAGGAAAATATTCTGGTGTGAATATGATGCAATCAAGGAAAAAGAGAGCACTGTCTCCAAGTGTCCCTCTCCAAAAGTGCAGAGATGTATCCACTGGGACAAGGAGCTTTCCACTCACACAATGAGAAGGTAATTAAGCTCCTGAAGTTTAAAATGTAATTTTTAAGAATGTTTTTCTTCATATATTACTAAACAAATTATCATTTTAAGGGGTGGCGGATGACAAATGCCAATTTTGGGGTCCGCGCTTTGAAAGCCCAACAGGTAAGCTCACTAATTGACAGGACACATTGCAGTGCATAAGGTAAGGACTTCATTCTTGTTCAAAACTATATGTATATACTTAAATAAAATATATTTTAAAAATATTTTAAGATGTAATATATCATCTCAAACTGAAATTATACATATTTACCATATATTCTACAATATACACCTACCACTTTATTATAATATTTTTTTCAGCACTAGCCTATACTAGCTTACAGTTGAGAGCATGGTCCTGAAACAAGATAACATGCTAATGTTTTTAAAATAAACTTATCAGAAAATGAACAAAACATAGCCTAGCAGTTTAAGACTTGACTGAACCCAATTTGATATAGCCTACCTGAATAAGCAGCTATATATCAGGATCTGACAGTAGGCATCATCAAGACATGAAATGAGTATGCTTTAAAAATTGCCAAGGTAGAAGTGGTGTGAAAAACAAATGCCAGTACTTGGTTTCCTGCGAGTCCAGACTTGAGATGATCTTTGTCCTAAAACAATAATCCCCCAAACCAGTCGTCAACTGCCCAAAGCAACAGCAGATCAATCCAAACCTTCAGTATCAAAATAGAGCGTTAAAACGTAGTCTTCATTTTAAAACTTTGAATAACAAACGCCTAAACACCTACCCAGAACGAATATCGGCACTACAGCACAGATATGCTATTTAAAATGAATCATGTATTCGTAAACAATGTTAGATTATATTTAATCGAATTATAATGAGACACTAGGTACATTCAGAATATGGAGACAGGCTTCAGCGCAGGATTGGAGATGTCAGCTGCTGGCGCGCGCCTGTCGCTTTTGTTCACGAGAACAGTCGCAGCTGTCTGACTAGAATAGAGCACATTTGTGAGCGGAATAAGAACAAATAACAGAAATGAACTGGTAATTTATCTGAACAGTAGCCAATAGCCATGGTGGTAGTAAGCTTCATATTTTAGTTGTCTGTCGGCGGTTTGAATGCGTAAATATTTACATGTAGGCCTACACAAACCTGGACGTTGCGAAAGATGGACGCCCTTGTTGATGGGGGTTTGTTTGCAGACAGGCAGACCATTGCATGGGCTACAAGGGAAAAGCTAACCTAAATGCCGGTGCATACTATTCGACAAATTAGGCATCTTATAAGAGCATATGATTTGAGCATTTTACATTTTAAACCATTCCTTCTAGCTACCTAAAGTTGAATTATACATAAGGGATTAATGCAAGGCTAAATGTCGCCTTTCACTACAAGTCGTAACACATATCAATAAAATCCATCAATATCTGCAGTGTAACAGTATCGCATTCCCATTATGATATGAGGCAGTGCAGAGCAGGCTATGTGGCTACGCTATGTTCTGCGTGCGTAAAACACGCGCCAACGTCACAACGCTTCTACATAGGAACAGAGCATATGGATGAAATACAGTAATACAGTAATGAATGGCTTGGGGGTGGTCAGGAGGTGGGCTTGGCTCCTGTTCATTAGTTGGAGAATTTTGCATTTTTCAAACACATTAAACATATTTGTCTTGCTATCTACAGCCATAATCACTACGCTAAATTCTATGTTAAACACTTTTGTTTTTCTGCATATCTAAGCATACCTTTTGAGCTGTCTGTATACTCCTGGTTATTCTTTAAAAAAACGAAATATGCTTCTCTGCATCTCTGCTAAAATATGGGTAAAATATTGAAAGGAATGTGAGTCTTATTCAGTACATTTAGTTATTGCTTGCTTTTCTAAAGTCTACCAATCTTGCCAGCAGGCATGCCAGCGAAGATGATAGTTAGACAAGCTAGCTACTCTAACTTGATTGATTGCCTCAACCTATCTGGGATAGCTAAAGCCAACATCAAATTGCTAGGTGGCTAGTAGTTTTGAATTTAATTGTTTTATTAAATTCAGATTGTGTGTCACTTATCTACACAGAATACCCCATAATGTCAAAGTGGAATTGTGTTTTTAGAAATGTTAACAAATTAATTGAAAAAATAAACTTGAGTCAAAGTATGCAATCTTTTTGTAATGGCAAGCCTAAATAAGTTGAGAGGTAAAAATGTGCTTAACAAGTCACATAATAAGTTGCCTGGACTCGCTCTGTATACAATGATACTGTATAACATGACTACCCAATCTCTGTACCTCACACATACAATTATCTGTAAGGTCCCTAAGTCGAGCAGTGAATTTCAAGCACAGCTTCAACTACAAAGACAAGGGGGGTTTTCTATGTTTTGCAAAGAAGGGCACATATTGGAAGAAGGGTAAAAAACTCAAATTTAAAAAAGCAGACATTGAGCATTGTGCAGTTATTAATTGTACACATTAGATGGTGTATCAATACACCCAGTCACTACAAAGATACAGGCATCCTTCTTAAATCAGTTGCCGGAGAGGAAGGACACCACTCTTGGATTTCACCATGAGGCCAATGGTGACTTAAAAACAGTAACAGAGTTTAATGGCTGTGATAGGAGATAACTGAGGATGGATCAACAACATCGTTACTCGGCAACAGTAACATAAATTACAGAGTGAAAAGAAGGAAGTCTGTACAGAATAACAAATATTCCAAAACATGCATCCTGTTTGCACTAAAGTAATACTGCAGAAAATGTGGCAAATACATACACTTTTTGTCCTGAATAAAAAGTGTTATGTTTGGGCAAACCCAACACATCACTGAGTACCACTCTTCATATTTTCAAGAATGGTGGTAGCTGCGTCATGTTATGGGTTGGAAAGAACTAGGGAGGTTTTTTTTTGTTGATAAAAGAAACGAAATAGAGCTAAGCACAGGCAAAATCCTTGAGGAAAACCTGGTTCAGTCTGCTTTCCAACAGACACTGGGAGACAAATTAACATTTCTACAGGACAATAATCTTAAACACAAGGTCAAATATGTACTGGAGTTGCTTACCAAGACGTCATTGAATGTTCCTGAGTGGCTTAGTTACAGTTTTGACTTAAATCATCAGCTTGAAAATCTATGGCAAGACTTGAAAATCGCAGTCTAGCAGTGATCAATAACCAACTTGACAGAGCTTGACACATTTTTTAAAGAATAATGGGCAAGTATTGTACAATCCAGGTGTACAAATCTCTTAGAGGCTTTCCCAGAAAGACTCACAGCTGTAATCCCTGCCCACGGTGATTCTAACATAAATTGACTCAAGGAGTTTAATACTTATCTAATCAAGATATGTTAGTGTTTTATTTTCCATTAATACAAAATATATATACTTTTTCTTCCCCTGACATAACAGGGTATTTTGTGTATATCATTGACCAAAAAATGACAATGAAATCAATTTGAATTCCACTTTGTAACAAAACAAAATGTGGAAAAAGTTGAGTGTGAATACCATCTGAAGGTACTGTATATACTGTATATAATGTAAATATCTTTAAACAGGACAAATCCGAGGGGAGCATGTTCCCCTGTGACCCATTTGGGCATGACACCTCTGCTATTTATATTTGTGTTATTGTTATAATAAACAATGGGAAAATAAATACACAAGAGCAATATTTCAGGTTAAGGTTCTTCTGTCCATGATATGCCATACATGTTGATGTTTCTATGTTCATTTTGATGTTTTCTATAAGCACTAGGGCTAGGCAACGGAAGATGGATCCTACATGCAATAGATTATTACAAATTACATACACTGGCGATACTCTATGCTGCTTTAGTGACGATATTCAATGCAACATTGTACAGAGATTTTTTTTTGTCAATAAAATTTAATATTTCAAGATGTTGAAGTGTAAAGTGTTAGATTGTTACTATAACCTCTTCTCATATACATTGTTTATAATTCAGAGACACGTGGTGGCATATTTAGGTATTAGGCGACATGGGCAGCTGCCCAGGGCGGCATCGTGCCGGGGGTGGCACGGGGCCACCACACAATTGTTTTTGGAATGGTGACATTTGCACGATAGGTTTTCTATCGTTCATTTGCACGTCACGTCAATGATATCATGTCACCGTGTGGGACTGTGGGTCAATTAACCTTGTCGGAGTGGGCGCCCTGATTCTAGTTTGTGAGCTAGACAGGCTACTGCCTGGGAAGGTCTCACACTCAGAAGTACTAGATGGGGAGGGGGGAGGGGGTAGGTTGACCTCAGGTATCACCACTGGAAGCCAGAGGTAGGGGGAGAGGAGGAATCTACCAAATAGTGCACCTCTAACTTTGTACAGCACTAATGCAATTAGTAAAACCAGTCACACTACGAAATGCTACCAAATAAACCACAATTCATTCAAAATACTGTGAATATATAGTTTCACAGACATTTTCTGGTTTGTGCGAAATCGTTAAGAATAATATATAACCAGTCTGCACACCACCAAGGTGAATTGGTTTAGTCTTGACTCTTGGTTGACAGTGTTTGGGAGATGGGTAATGTATTGGTGCTTGAGTGCCAAATCAACACAAATGGATAAGAAAAGGTCTAAGCCATCAGTGCCCAGTTAAAGAAGAGGAGAAACGTGCAAAAGATAAAGGTATGCAACTATGTCATCTCTTTATGAGTATAATATTATGCATGTAATGAAATAGGCTAGTATAACACTTGTGTTTGTTAGCCTATGTTGCTTGCTATGCTATTACACATAGGGCGACAATATTCAGTTTTCTGTCCAACTAGTTTACATAACATTGGATATAATTTCACACAGTTTCATCATGATAATGTGTGTAGCCTGCAGCAAAAAGATTCCAACCTAACTAGCACATTATTGATGTGGTTAACTTTCATTGAGGAAACATCATAAAGGTTTTCTGTGATTACATTGACTAGGTCCCAAGCTCAGTAAGGTGAATTTCCAATGCTGTAGGCTAACTTAGCAGATGTCTAAACTATGCTGATATTTTTTATATTTTGTGATATATTGAGTATAAAAATAAAAATGACAGTAAGTGCAGAATGGTGTTTTTTTGGGGGGGGCATACAAGCTAGAACCGCCACCGAGTCTGTAGAATACAATCTAATACAACCTATCATAATCAACATCTCATATCTCACAACCTGCCTTATTTCTGCTTGTGGTCCAAAAGGGGTTACTGAATTCCCTGTTTGACTACACTGGTGCAACCTCTTGAGTTACTCTGCATGCACATTTCCTATCTACAGTTAGAATCACTCCACACATAAGGTTTGTCAAGATAGTTCATATTCTCAATGTTATATCAAGCTGCATTTAGTCAAGATAAAGGATTCATAATTAAGTAATTTGTGCTTATTTTTTCTGTGACGTGTAAAGAGTAGAGTAGTACTTTATTGATCCCGACTTGGGAAATGGTTTTAGCACTAAGCATCATCAATAAATTACAAGGACAAGAGAAGACATGTAACAAACACATGATGAAAACAGATAGACACATACAGTATGAAGGCACCTGCACCTTAGAGGCCATAAAACATAGAGTTCAATTCAAAGGAGTTAAGAAATGCAGTTGTCTATCCTACTCTGGGGAAACAAGCAGAAACAACATTAACCATAAATCAGTCGTTATTACACTCATTAAGAAGCCTGGGGGCCCCCATGTTTGTACATATCCGATCTGATACTGCCTGGTTCAGTCTTACGAACCGTGGTCTATTGGTCAGATCACAATCCATTTGATTATGTGTGGGTTGAGATTAATGTCCGTTAGCTTTTGGGCCAGTAGGTGGGGTTGTATGGTATTGGATGCACTGGAGAAGTCAAAGAATATTGTGCTCTGTGGGGGAGATAGAGAAGAGCATCTTCAACAGCTCTTATGTTGGTCATAATATTTAATTATTAATAATATATAAATATTTATGTTGGTCATAATTCTATAACAACTATTCAATTGTTTCCAATCAGGACCATTTGAAATACAAAAAAAAACACTTCAGTTTGTTAAATGTTATTCAGTTGCAAAAGATAGACAGTATGTTTAAATGAAAAAGGAAAAACATTTGTCTCACTTTATTGCTATTACAAACTGTACAATATTTTATGCTAAATTGAAGACCTGATAGAATAACGCTGCAAGTATGGATGACAAGGTACACCTGTAAGTTCCACCTGTCAGGAAACTCCTGAACATGCACAAACAGTGCCTCCTGTTGATAGGCTCAATGACATCAATTAAAGAGATGAACCATGTATCTATTCAGTCCTGAAATTGTTAAAGCCCATGCTCAAGATCTCATTTTAAGTAAGTGGTCTGTATAGAATGTCAAAAGAAGACTGTCCAGTAGCTATCCAAACTTTCCACCCTACTGCCTGCCCCTGTGGCGTCCCCTAGTCCCCCCAGGTGTCTCTGTGTTCTGGGGGAGGTGGCAGGGCTGTGTGGGGTTCGTCTGAAGGGAGGACAATTCGCGGGCACAACGGCGTCTGGATGCTTCTCTCCAGGCCTCCCTCTGCCGTCTCTGAGTCTCTTCAGGTAGATCTGATATCAGCACCCTCTTCTGATAATACCTGAAGAGAGAATGAGTATGAACACAGGCTCCACAACACAGATACACACACTAGGGCTGTCATTGTAGAACCGCCCAACCTTTGCTTTTGGATGATGTGCTTAATGTTTTCTAGGTATTATCACTGCACTGCTGGAGATAGAAACACAAGCAATTCGCTCCACCTGCGATAACATCTGCAAATAAACTTTGATTTGATAACCAGTCATAAATACAGACCGTGCGCAAATTGAAGTAAGCCTAAACCTTGGTGGACTGTCATTGTTTTACATTTCAGTAGATGTATGTATTTTGTCTGGATTGGTACATTTCAACAAGGAGATTAAAATAATGAATGATGCTGTTTTTCTGCCTTAAGTCGTTTATTTATCGGGCCTCTCACATAGACAGATAGTTGATAGAAAACAGGAACATGCATACAACATTTAAAAAAATATATATTATGGCTAAATAGAGTTTGGAGAGCACACCTCTGTGGTGTAGTGCAGCTCACTCTACTTTGTCTTCTTGGCAGGTGGCCGGTAGTCAGGTTCCATGTCCTCTTCATCTCCCTCAGTTCTATCTCCATCGTCTTCTCCCACTTCCACATCTGCAGCCCTTTTGTCCACTCCTTCCCCAGTGCTAACGTCACCCACGTTTCCATCCTGTCCCTCTTGTCCTTCCAGGGCACTACCACTGGTGGCTTTTGTGGAGTTGGTGGGGGACTGGTTGTCAGGCATATCTGTTTGAAGAAAAATGGCAGGTATTTTTTATAAATAATGTAGCTTACATTCTGCAATCTTCAACTTAATATGTTGTTACACAGAGGGGAGTTGTTGGTATATGCTGTTGTATGTATGCTGTTGAACGTATACTGAGTATACAAAACATTAAGGACACCTACTACCATTGAAAGGCACATATTTTGTCTTGCCCGTTAAACCTCTGAATGTTACACATACACAATCCACTTCTCAATTGTTTGCAAGGCCTACAAATCCTTCTTTAACCTGCCTCCTCCCCTTCATCTACACTGATTGAAGTGGATTTAACAAGTGACATCAATAAGGGATCTTAGCTTTCACCTGGATTCACCTGGTCAGTTTATGTCATGGAAAGAGCGGGTGTCCTTAATGTTTTGTACACTCAGTGTATGTTGTGTATGCTGTAGAGAGAGCATAGTAACTTACGCTTCAGTAAAGATTCATAGTATTTGAGCAGCTCCTGGAGGCAGTCCTCCTCCAGACCTGGCTGAGGGTTGGTGGGCATCATGATTTCTACTCCCCAGCAGCCTCCGCGGGACTGCTTCCCTATGAGGAGGATGGGCCTAAATCCCAGAGCATGTACTTTACGGAGCTGAAGAAGACAAAGAGTTTACAGAATTATCATTTCAATCAGATGGCTGCTAATCAGAAATAAAATGGGAATTAGTTCAATTCAAATGGAATAAAGCTAAGAATGTGTCCAGAAATGTAGAGGGTTACCATTATAAAAAGTGAGTCCAGGAACCTGGCAACGTTGTTGTGCAGGATGGTCTTTCTTGCCCATTCCATCAGTGTCTTGTCCATTGCCTTATTGCGTAATTTGTGGTACTTCTTGAAAGGCTGCACAGCTTTGCAGCTCTCACATATTTTAGAAGCACAATTTAACAACTTTTTGCAGTTGTCACACACCTTCTTCGTTGAGCCATGAGTTCTATTGGTTAAATTTGATAAAGAATGAACAAAGAAACAAACAGAAACATGTCAAGGAGAGCACATTAGTACATTTGATTTGACAAACAGTAGATGCAGTCAAAATGACCTCTTGAACAGGTACCCCGAGTGTCGCCTATTACAATCAGCTAGATTGGGTGAGTTTTGAGCATAGCCTCCCCACTCACTATTAATCCCATTCAAGTGCAATTTTTTTGAAATAACCTACTCAGCAGCAGAGCGCACACATCAAATACAGGTTGAATGAATTGGGGATTAATGGAGATTTTATTGATTTAAGGCCAATTGTATTTAAACTTGAACATTTTACTGTATTTAAGGTGCAAAATTGATTGGCTACCAGTCAGAGAAAAACACTGCACTGTAAGTAGACCAATTCCATTCCTCAAGCTAGATTGGCAATGGCAAAATGCAGTTGAATCCAAAAGAGGATGTTTTATCACAAATAAATAATATTGAAAAAGATAACAGCTTAAGCCCCCATGCAGTCTTTGTAATTCTATTTTTAAATCATCACCATATGTATAACAAATCACTGTGTTTATTTAATGAAAATAACTTCCAACATATTCAACGTGTTTAACCATTTATTTCCCTGAGCCTCCTTCGGCCCTTAAAATGCTCAGTTTGATCATGTGGGCGTTAGGAAACACATTTGAATATACATGATTTACATATACAGATCTGATTGGCTGACAGAATGGTCTAGAGCCAACCCCCTTACCCATATGAACAATCATTGGTCTATTATAATCAGATCACATTGCGACATAATGAGGTGGGCCAAAAGTTCCATCCCAACTGAACAGGCTGAAATTCCAGCCAATTTTCAAACAGCTCTTACACAACAAAGGGCATCATTTTCACAATTTCTCAGTTTTATTACAACCTCATCATGTGGAAATATATATTTTTTTAAATGCAGGAAAATCAAGTTCATCTGCACTGCCCCTTTCACACTGTAGTGAAATGGGAACTCGTTCCGAACAAAATATAATTTATCACACTGATTTTGTTTACAATAAGTCTACAAAACATCTTAAATCTGTCAACAAAAAAAACACTTCCGGTAATCATTTAGAACATCATTATAACAAAAGTTATACAATCACGTTTCCCCATCACAGACAGGGCCAGCCAACAGAAACATAGGACAAATATTCCAAGATGCATATCATGATAGATCTCAATTGCAATCTGTAGTGGTGATTGATTGATACTAAACAAGAGCAACATTACAACATTTGAAGCTATGCATCATGTATGTGCGTCCTTGTTTGTGTGTTTGCATCTCCTATGAAACTGTTTCTACCATTCAAATTCAGTCAGGTCTTTGAGGAAGGTGGCAACTGCATCGGTCTTCCTTTGCACAACTCTTCCAGTCCTGCGGCTCACCCCGGCTTCTGAATCAAGGTATGAAGAGCATTTGGTTCCTTCATTTGGGTTGATCCCTACTAGAAACCTAAACAGTCAACATGGAAGAGTTAGTGAATCCAGGCATTGCTTTCACAATTCTTTCAATTTGGGTTGCAAAGCTACCGGTAATTTACTAATCTACCGGAATCTTCAGTAGTTTTGGTAATTAAGAGAAAATGTATGGCAATCTACTGCAACTTTGGTCATTTATATTTGAATAACTTAAACAACATGTACTCATATATAGTATTATTTTTTTTTACATCCGTGTCCATATTGTCCATGAGTTTCTAGTAGATAGACTATAAGGTTCAAGAGAAAATAGCCTAATTAATGAAAAAAAATCTAATTAACGTTGGCATTATTTTCAATTAACTCTTCCAACTATTTACTTTTTTTTTTTTTTTTTACAACTGCCAGCAGTTTGACACCAAAACATGGACAACAAATGCATACTGACATAGTAAAATAAATAAGTGAAAAAGATAAAGGATACTTCATGCTGAAATTCATTAAAAATGGTATTCACTAAATTGATGGATTATATTTAGGATGCTTTACAACTGTTTTTCTATTTTAAAATCATCTTCTTTAATTATTTCATATATGTACATGTGATAAGGCCACACAGAGGGCCAGAGATAATTACAGACACCTGTGATAATCTGAGGTACCCAAAAGGGCCACTGTATGTATTGTAATAGATTATATAAAATCCTTGAAAGATACAAAACATCTGGTAGTTTACTGGTAAACTAAAGTTTCCAGTAATATACCCTTCCTTTGCAACACTAAGTAAGTCTCTCAAAACTGAGATAAGCAAAAACTAAATGAAATTTAACTGCAAGACATGCAAGACAAATGTAAGTGCTGGATTAATAAATGCTCAATACTTTCCTCTGAATAAGCTCCAGTGTTGCTGAGGCTGCCTCCTGGTACTCTGTATTGAACACGTAGAAACATCCGAAGAACACAGAGAGGGCAGCAGCAAAGTCGGACTGATTTTCCAAAACACAGACCACTCTCCCCTCGAGCGACACCATCCATTTAGATGAAGCCAGCAGGGAACTCCCTGAAGTATACAGCAATAATGATTGTGTTACACAATATATTTCCTAACATAGGCCTATACAATATATTACTGTTCCACCACAATTAAATATTACTGTATTTAGGCTAGAATTCATCCTATTGTTCTATTCAGCGTTAACATTATGTAGTTAAGTACCAGTATGTATTTCTGGTGGTTTATCTAGCCCCACCATGGACATAATCTGAGTTATGAATATGATCATCTCCAGTCCATACACAAAATGTTGTCATTACCAAGCATGATAAGTCTTGGAGTGGCCGGCAAATGCAACTGAGCCTCTACATCCATCTGGGTGTCATTCACCTACATTAAACACAAAGAGAAGAAGGTTGTTGAATCCTGATATGATCAATCATGTGTGTAAAAGCACAGTATAATGTATATAGTCCCAGTATGAAACAATACAATGTTTTTTTATTTGAATAAAATCACACACAATAACTTACATCAGCCAAGAGGAAGAGAGAGTCCTCTTTCTCTCTGAAGTGGGACAGCACCAGAAGAATGGCAGCACAGGCTGTGAGGTCCTTGTTGTTTCCACTGAGGTCACCTTCAATGTCATTGAGGAGACTTTGGGTGCCTCTCCTCCAGTTGGGTTTCTGACTTCGGAAGAAATTGACAATGGTCTTTCCCTTGCTCAGCAGAGCGCCACTGAGGCAGCTGTCGATCTCAACTCCAGTGAGCATGTGGAAGTGGGCACAGAGCCATCTCTTGGTAAAAAGAAAAGGCCATTGTTCCTTGACGTCACCGATGCTTGGGGCTGGCCATGCATTTATCATGTGGCGTTGGTTAATGTACGTAAGCCTCATGAATTCATCCACATCTCCCCTGTCCACACCTCTGGGGCCTGCACTGTTGAAAATGGTGGCCATAATCTGTCTCTTGTTTTCCAGGGACTCAGGAGTCTCCCCTTCCGGAAGGTCCTGTGGGTGCCAGTTGATGCACCCATAACTGTCCACTTTTGTTCTTGCTGTTTTGGCTTGTCTGTTGCTGTGTTCCCCTTTTTTGCTCGTCTTGGGTCTGCGTATTCTATTTTCAGTGTTCCGGTTCACATGCTCCACTCTTGTCTTTATTTGGGTGAGCAAGGAGGAGTACCTTCTGCTAAGCAGTTCCCCTTCTTTTGACAGGTCTGCAAAGCTCTCTGGATAATCTGCAACTATGGCTTTGGCTATTTCTGCACATACTTTCTTGTTGGGGTTGAGGCAGTGTACACGCATTGCATCAACGGTGATCCTCACCATCAGCCGCCTATCTGCCGCCTCGACTCTTCGTCCCTCTGCAATGGCTCGCCTGAGGCTTTCAGGCGTCTGCTGCCAAGGGACATGAAAGTTGCTGATCCAATCCTCATCATCATCCTCCTCCTCCTCCTCCTCCCTAAAAAGCAATACCAATTGCATGGGATAAATTGATGGTTGCTTGTGTGGCAAGTGTTCACAGTGATATACAAAGCCAATATGTTATTAAATGTTTATTTTTTGTCTGGACCAAGATGATTTGGTACCTCCAATGCATCCTGGTAGAGAATTATTGACAATGATGATGGGAGGCTCTTGTAACAGTCCATTTTCTTTCAAATTTGACCATTTGTCATGTCCTCATTAGCAACAAGGTGGATCATTTTGTACTGGTCTTTCACTGTTGACAGTCCAAGAATAGGTGTCAGAGTCTCTTTGATAGGAATCTACTGACAGAAGCGTATCCTGCCTGTAGCATCGGAACCAAGACATCTGAGCTGAATTGGCTCAACATAATGTCCGGTTAGACCATAAACCTTTTCCATTTATACTTTACACAGACCTTTCGTGATAATCAATGATATTTTAAAATATTCTCCCGACAGTGAAGCACTATTGATTTTAACACAATTGTTGTCATTTAGCAGACGCTCTTATCCAGAGCGACTTAAATCGACAGATTTTTCACCTAGTCAGCTCGGGGATTTGAACCAGCGACCTTTCGGTTAGTGGCCCAACACTCTTAACTGTAAATATGTCTTTATGTGAAGTACAGTAATATAACAGGAAGCTTTATATTACGAAAGATTACTGTACTGTTTTCCCACCTTGAAAAAAAATGTCCAAAATTGTAATGTAATCTGTGTTACACTGCAAAACACATTGAGAGTATTTTACTATGGATTTGTCTTTCACAGTACAGATAAATAAAAAACTAACCGACAACCCAAAATCCAGACCAGTCAAAGCACTAAAATATGCTAAACATGTCAGAAATATTGCATGCTCCATGTTTTGCAAGACAACTTAACTAAATTGAATTGCCATTTAAGTGAAATTGTGGACACCCAGACTGTGTGGATGAAAGGTCATACCGGCATTTTGCCCTCTCCTTGTAGGCCCGCAACTTCTCAGGGTCAGCACGGATTCTCTCTCTGTATTGCCGCTGTGTCTCTGCGCTTGACAGCCTCCCTGATGTCAAGAGACAATAGAACCGTATTGTTATTGGCATGATCCTCTTAAACCTGAATTTAACTTGGATTTGACCATGAACTGCATAGCAGACAGTTGTTTTTAAACCCATAAGACCCCTTACAACTTTACAATCCCCTCACCACTCCACTATAAAAAACACAACATCAACAAACAGAAAAGGACAGAGACAAGACACACAAGCATACTTTTCACATGCTCTGTCAATGTCTCCTCAGACTGTTCTGAACGTCTATCGCCTGGACTCTGGCTACCAGCAACAGAAGACGTTCCATCAGACTCTTTCCCCAAGACGTGCATCGGGCCTAAGCCCTCCTGTTGTTCTGCAATACTCTCCTCACTCATCTCCCATTTGATGTAGAAGGACCCAGTGTCAGCAGGCTCCTCTTTTATCACTGGGCTAGTGACTGGAATGGCTGATGGGGACTGGCCTCTGGCTCGCTCTGCTGAAAGCCCAGGAGTCCCTGCATTGAGACCTGGGATTGAAACAAATACATGATATCTAAAGCACAAACTGGTCACAAACTAGCCAGGTTTGAGCATAGACATGTTCAAGTTGCCTCTACCAGCAGGGTGGTTAAAATGAACAAGATTACAAAAAGATGTCTCATCATAGGCGTTGCCATGTTAAATGGGGCAGTACCCAGTACACAATGATAATCTGCAGAGCATATACTGAGGCAAATTGGATAGTTAGCTACATGACCTCATGTACCAGATTTGTCTCAGTACTGGTACTGGCAACAGCATTACTTTAGCATATGGGGAATATCAACTACGAATACACTCATCCTCATAACATAGTGTCTATAATGATGTACACACTGACATTTATGCACCGGTGACTTGAGTGGGAATGTACAGTATTATGAACTACTGATAACCAAGCAATCGGGAGAGAGCTACTTACTGGGGAAATCCATTCTCCAATCATTTTCGCTTGCCACCTCGTTCTCATTGCACATGGGTTTCCCAAAATCTCTTTCTGGTGAAAGTGCAGACAGTTCAAAGGATAGGCCTACTCGAAATGTTGTTAATTCGTCTTCAGCTTTTTTAAGCTTATATTTAAGGGTTTCATTTTCTTTGTCCCTCTCTGCCACCTTCCTTTCATATTCCAGTATTTTGGTACTGTTCATATTGTAAATAACATCCATGACAGTATTTACCGCTGTTCTGATAGCATTTTCCACTGCACGAGCGTTTTCTTCGTTATGTAAACAGGAATTCATTGCTCTACTTGGGAGATTATTATTATTTATTTTTTAACTCACCCGCACAACCTAACGTTGTCAAGTTTGCTAAATTGGCCAAGTCACAGAGTGAAGCAGGTGATAACTAGCTAACCCTTTTGTCTGTGGCACTGTAACGTAACATTACTAGCTAGCTCAGCTGGCTAAACAGTCAGCAGCCAACAACTTTACCGATGCGTGCGTCAGTTTGTAACCCTTCAGTGACAATATTATCAAAAAGAGAAAGCGAACGAAAACGTGGTATTTCAAAGGCACTCACACTTGTATAAAATATTCAGAAGAAAATTAATTTGACATGTTTTAGAGAGCAACTGTATTACGTCTCAACGTTTACCTCGCAGTTCACTTCCGCCGCGCCAATCGCGCGCGTCACGTGTCAAATGTGCTTGGGGTGGCTCAATCACAGCACCGTCTAGTGGTAAATCAGTGAACAAAAGCAAATGCTGTACAATGTGAATTAATTTACCGACATTTCCAAATAAAAAAAACATAGAACATTAACAGCCCGAACCAATTCATTGAATAACTGGATCATTACAATATGATACAGAAATCATCCTCTCAAACAACAAAGGAAATATCAACAAATATGATCCCAAATCCCAATCTTTGTTCGGCAGCCTAAACTCATCTGTGCAGACCTAATCCCCCCCCCTCTACTGTCTGTGGTGTCTCCTAGTCTCCCCAGGTGTCTCTGTGGGAGGTGGCAGGGCTGTGTGGGGTTCGTTGGGAAAAAGGACATTTGCAGGCACGACAGCGTCTGGATGCTTCTCTCTTCAGGTAAATCTGATATCGACACTTTCCTCTGCTGATTCCTGAAAAAAAAGTGTGAGTATGAACACAGATTCTTCAACAAATGCACATACACATGATCAAATATAAACATATTGCATGCTCTGTTTTCAAATGTCTGAAATGAACGTGTCCATGTAGGACAATGGAATTAAGATTAATTTAATTCAAGTTAACGTCAATATTCTCATCAAGACTATATTGAAGGTGGACACCCAGACTGTGGTAGTGAAAGGTACAGTAACATATTTACCTGCGTCGTTCCTTCTCCTTGTAGGCCCGGAACTTCTCAGGGTCAGCATGGACTCTCTCTCTCCCTGAGACAATGGAACCATATTGTCATTGGCATGATCCTCTTAAACTTGAATTCTTTTTAATCATCATTTCACATGCATACTTTTCAGATGCCTGGTCGGTCTCTCCCCATACTCATGTCCACTCTGGCTACCAGCAACAGGGTGAGTTCCGTCTCTTTGCCTGGTTGGAGTTCCACCCGTCTGCTGGGCTTCGTACTCTTTTCCCAGGATGTGTATCAGGCCTAGGCCCTCCTGTTCCTCCCCAATACCCTCCTCACTCATCTCCCATTTAATGAAGAATGTCTCAATGTCAGAGGGTTCCTCTTTTATCACTGGTCTGGTGACTGGACTGGGTGATGGGGACTGGCCTCTGGTTAGCTCTGCTAAAAACCGTGACTCTTCTGCAGAATGTGAAGTAGGGTTCTGGTGATGGGACATATAAATAGTTGATGCCCCAGTGGGAAGAGATGTGTCTTTGCACTGGGAAAAAAACCTGGGGAGGAGTCCTTCCAACGAGACCTGTGATCAAAACAAAGATATTTGGACAAAAGTAGGGGTTGGTAAGTGCATGTCAAAGAGCTAAACATTGGAATAAAAACAATCAGGACAATACTCACAGGGGAAATCTATTCTCCATTCAGCTTTGCTTGACACCTCGTTTTCATTGCAAATTGGTTTCCCTCTTTGCATTTCTGGTGAAAGTGCATAAGTGCTTCTTGACCTGACTTGATGACATTCATTTCCAGAAAATTCAGGAGGAGGAAAAGGAGCCTCGCAATGCTGTGACCTCACGTTCTGCGGTTGTAACTTTTCGTTTCAGCGTTTCGTTTTCTTTGTCCTTCTTAGCCAACTTACTTTGATATTCCTGTATTTTGGCACTGTTGATACTAGAAATAACACTCACAATAGTATGCATCTCTGTTCTAACTGCATGTTCGACTGCTCGAGCGTCGTCTTCATTTTGTAAAACAGAGAACATTGCTATACTATGTAAATATATTTTTTGAAACCCGGGCACTAAAGACTAGTGCTAGCCGACAGCTTCTAACACAGGTGATGAGAGAACAACAAATTGGTAAGAGAACGAACCGGCGGTATTTCAAAGGAACACGTTAATACCAGAGAAAATAACACATTAAAGAGAACAGACACAGTTCATGATAATTATCTCCAAACACCATTCACTTCCGCATGTATTAGGTATGTTAAAGGTGATAGCGAAGTCACAGCGTCGGCTAGTGGTAGCTAACTCAATTAAGAATGATTTTGTTTCAAGTTTTAATGTCACATGCACAAGTACAGTGAAATGCCTTTCTTACCAACTCAAACCCCAACAATGCAATACTCAATAACAATGTATCACTAGAAAGGAACACACGATAAATAATAAGAAATATGAAATACACAATAAAGTAAGTAAGTAGGCATACTATATACAGGAAATATTTTAAAAATCAGTTCCAATACCATGCATGTGCAGGGACACGAGTGATGGAGGTAGATATGTAAAGGGGGGCTAGGCAACGGGATATAAGATAGACAGAGTAGCAGCAGCTTGCATGTGAGTTGGTGTGCGAGTTGTGTAGAGTCAGTATAAATGTATGTGCATATTGTGTGTGTGTGTGTGTGTGTTGGGCTCTGTGAGTGTGCATAGAGAGTGCAAATGTTGAAATAAAAGGGCCAACTTGCAGTAGCAGCTTTGCTCCACATGATGGTAGTATACAGCAAATAATATGGACATAAGGGAAGAAAGTTGCCCATTGCTCCAATGCTGTATGTACCGGCCTTTGAGGGATGGTCACAGTCGATCATATACGCGCAGGTGCGTTATATCTTCAAAATAAAGCCAGAACGTTTTATGGGAACATCTTTACAAATTGATGTTGATAAATCCATATAATGTGGTTTGCTGGCTCATAACATTTCAGGTTGTGGAGATGCATGGAAATCTAAATCAATTGTTGTGAGCAGAAAGTATGGGAAAGATTGGGGTTGTCTAAAAATAGACAAATAGACAACCTAAAATATAACATTAAAAACTATAGCTTTGGACATCTCTTCATCATTAGAAGGATGGTCCAATATGAGGTAAAGTCAGGTATGCTGTATACATATCTTGCTTAGTTCTTACTGTCTGACTGAAATAGAAAAAAACATGGAGTCATCACAAGTGCAAACACAGTCAAAGCATGTTCTTTTTAGCCTTTTTGTGACTTTGGTGTTAGGGGAAGCGTTCTTTTCATTAGAAGTGGCTGAAATGTCTCTCCCAGGTCTAGGGGTTTTAACGCTCTTGAGGCTGCTTCACCAAGTTGTTCTGTGACCCGGATACTAAAGCAAAGTGGTGGTGTCTTATCATGGGGGGTGGAGGGATTATATGTTGAGAGTAGGTGGTGGTGAAGTGGAGGTAGTAGGGGGGGAGATATGCAGTCTTGCAGCTGTGCGTGTGCATGTGTGTCTGTGTGTTTGAATAAGGGGGGCAAAAAAGGTTCAGAAGTGCTGGAGCAGAAAATCTCTCTCTCCCTCCTCTTTTCTCTCACTCCCTTTCTCTTTCTCTCCCTCTGTCGCTGGGCCAGACGTAAAGCAACAGCAATTTGTGCGATTTCACAGTTCACTGGGTCCCTAAAACTCTGACTGCCCTGCAATGACAGAGGGAGAGGAGGAGGAGAAGGGAGAGGAGGGAATGATGAAGAGGGCAGAGATAAAGGGATGGAGAGGCAGGGTGGTGGTGAGGATAAATAGAGGAGGAGGATTAAGAAAAGCACATGAAAAAGAACAGAACATTGTAGAGAGATGGAGGAAGATTGATAATAATATATACATATACATACATATTTGGCTGAATGTGAAGGCAGGTGGTCAAGATGTGTACTTTATTGTGATGAAAACATGCATGTGTATAGTAGTACTGATCCAACACTGAAACTGTCAAACCTTGATGAAGACATGGGGCTATTATATTCCCATTTGTGAAAGACTCCATCGTACTTAAAACAGTGTAAACATATGGTATCTCAGGTCTATAAGGAAATACTTGGGCATTTCATGAAAATACTTTGGACCTTTCTCGGAATATGTTTAAGAAATAAGAGCCATTTTGAATGCTAATCCCAGCATCTGACCCGGACAGAGTCCTATTCCGTTCATCTCTCCATGCCCTCTTAGATATCAATAGCGTTCCCTTTGGGTGGTCATTACCCTGCCAAGTGTCTGTCCTTTGGAGCAGGGTCACCCTCGAGACCCCTCAAGGACCACCACCAACTTCTGAAGACCTGCACAGTACGAGGTTAGCGAGGTCACAGACAGATTCTTTAACAGAGCCACAGACCGTGGTATACATACAGACCAACTTTTCCTTTCTTCACTTCATTTCATACAGATAGCGTAGTCTTTGTCAGTGGCTTTCGACCTTGGTTGGCTATTAAACACCTTGCAGCAGGCATGCAGCAGAGGATTGAGACCAAGAGACTAATTTCCATCCTTAAGTCATTCAGAACCCCAGACCGCGAGTCCAGTCGAGGGATAGCCGACACTACGAACAGCCCCTCTCAAGACCAGAGGGCAGGGAAAGCCGTTAAGAGGCAGAGCAAGAGAGAGAGAAAAGAGCGAGCCCTTGAGATAAGAGGTGTCACCTGAGTGCTTTGTCTTGAAAGAGTTAAGAGCGGGTTCAGGGGGGTTCCGGACATCTGGGCAGGGTTTGAAGGGTCAGCCAAGGGACAGGAAACCCTCCTAATCCCCCAGCTGGGCCTGGAGGAGAGGATTTGGCCCCACTCGGCCCCCAGCCTCCGGCCCCAATCTCAATACCCACAACAGTAGCTAATTGAGCCCCACTCTGATCACAGCACTCCCATCTAAAGCCTGAATGCTTTCACTGGCTTTTGGAGCGCAGCCTGGAAATCTGTACTACTGTATCTGCTATGGTAGATAGAGGTTATCAATATGCACAGCATATAGGAAGCCTGCAAATTGAATTCGAAGCACTTCACACAGATGTACAGAAAGATGCAAAGGCTTTGAATATGTTCTGCCTGCCTGTATGCATACAGTTAGACACTGTTGGCAGGCATGTAAAGAATATTGATAACTAGATAGGCGGATGGATGGACTTAGAGTTCAATGAAGGAATAGAAGGCAGTAGTTTGTATACAAAGATGTATAAACATAGCTAAGGCGGGTTGGTACATAGTTAGAGGGCACTGGCCTTGAGCTCATGTTGTGTGGCCTCTCTCCTCTCAAATAACTGCCCCTCCCACTTCATGGCATTACCATACAGGCCGAAGCGTCAAGTGAAGGTGCTGTCCTCAACCAGCCAACTGAAAAACGAAAGAGTTCAGAGGTCATGGATAAGCAGCCCAGTTGGCTGGTTGGTCAGACAAATCAAATTAACATCATATTGTGATCCCCTCTTAAATCACGGCACATATGGAATAAGACCGCACATTTAATTTTGTTTATCCTGGTACTTGACCAAAATAGTTGTGGCAAGATGGCGCCAACAGAGGGTGGCCTCTCTTCTAGTCCTTAGGAAACTATGCAGTAATTAGTTTTTTATGTATTATTTCTTACATTGTTAGCCCAGAAAATCTTAAGTGTTATTACATACAGCCGAAAATAACTATTGGATATCAGAGCAACTTCAACTTACCAACATATTGACCAGGAATACAACTTTCCCAAAGCGGATCCTTTGTTCACACCACCACCCAGGGCATTTGATCTGATTCCAGAGGCTGACCCAAAACAACCTTCTGAGGCATGCATACCACCCACCGCTTCCAAGTATATTACTCGCAAAATTCCAGTCTTTAGATAACAAGGTAGACGAAATTAGGCCAAGGGTTGCTTTCCAGAGAGACATCAGGGATTGTAACATACTCTGTTTCACGGAAACATGGCTCTCTCGGGTTATGTTGTCGAAGTCAGTACAGCCGTTGGGATTCTTTATGCGTCATGCCGACAGAAATAAACATCTCTCTGGAAATAAAAAGGGTGAGGGTGTATGCTTCATGATTAACGACTCATGGAGTAATCGTAACAACATTACATTCGTAACAACCGCCAGTTAGTGGCGGACTGCGATAGCATCGAATAGTCCCCGTGATATGCAACTGTTCAGGTAAGTCAGGAACAAATACACACAGTTAGTTAGGAAAGCAAATGCTAGCTTTTTCAAACAGAAATTTGTATCCTGTAGCTCTAACTCCAAAAAGTTTTGGGACACTGTAAAGTCCATGGAGAACAAGAGCACCTCCTCCCAGCTGCCCACTGCACTGAGGCTAGGCGACGCAGTCACCACCAATAAATCCATGATAATCGAACATTTCAATAAGCATTTCTCTACGGCTGGCCATGCTTTCCTCCTGGCTACCCCAACCCCGGCCAACAGCTCCGCACCCCTCGCAGCTACTTGCCCGAGCCTCCCCAGTTCTCCTTCACCCAAATCCAGATTGCAGATGTTCTGAAAGAGCTGCAAAACCTGGACCCGTACAAATCAGCTGGGCTAGACAATCTGGACCCTCTCTTTCTAAAATTATCCGCTGCCATTGTTGCAACCCCTATTACCAGTCTGTTCAACCTCTCTTTTGTTTAGTCTGAGATCCCTAAAGATTGGAAAGCTGCCACGGTCATCCCCCTCTTCAAAGGGGGATCACTGACCATTTCGAATCCCACAGTACCTTCTCCTCTGTGCAATCCGGTTTCCGAGCTGGTCATGGGTGCACCTCAGCCACGCTCAAGGTACTAAACGATATCATAACCACCATTGATAAAATACAGTACTGTGCAGCCGTCTTCATCGACCTGGCCAAGGCATTCGACTCGGTCAATCACCGTATTCTTATCGGCAGACTCAATAGCCTTCGTTTCTCAAATGACTGCCTCGCCTGGTTCACCAACTACTTCGTAGTTCAGTGTGTCAAATTGGAGGGCCTGGACCTCTAGCAGTCTCTATGGGGGTACCACAGGGTTCAATTCTTGGGCCGTCTCTTTTCTCTGTATATATCAACGATGTCGCGCTTGCTGCGGGTGATTCCCTGATCCACCTCTATGCAGACGACACCATTCTGTATACATCTGGCCCTTCTTTGGACACTGTGTTAACTAACCTGTGCTAACCAAATGCTAATACAGTGCATTCTGAAAATATTCAGACCCCTTAACTTTTTCCACATTTTGTTACGTTCTAAAATGGATGAAATATTTTTTCCCCCACATCAATCTACACAATATCCCACAATGACAAAGCGAAAAGAGGTTTTTAGACATTTTTGCAAATGTATTCCATCTGTGGAGTCCAGCTCATTCTTAAATGGAAGAAGTCTGGAACCACCAATCAGGCCTGTATGGTAGAGTGGCCAGACGGAAGCCACTCTTTAGTAAAAGGCACATGACAGCCCACTTGGAGTTGGCCAAAAGGCACCTAAAGGACTCTCAGACCATGATAAACAAGATTCTCTTGTCTGATGAAATCAAGATTGCACTATTTGGCCTGAATGCCAAACATCACATTTGGAGGAAACCAGGCACCGCTCATCACCTGTCCAATACCATCCCTACGGTGAAGCATGGTGGTGGTGGCAGCAACATGTGCTGTGGGGATGTTTTTCAGCGGCAGAGACTGGGAGACTAGTCAGGGTCAAGACAAAGATGAACGGAGCAAAGTAAGGAGAGATCCTTGATGAAAACCTGCTCCAGAGCGCTCAGGATCTCAGACTGGGGTGAAGGTTCACCTTCCAACAGGACAATGACCCTAAGCACACAGCCAAGACAACACAGGAGTGGCTTCGGGACAAGTCTCTGAATGTCCTTGAGTGGCCCAGCCAGAGCCCGGACTTGAACCCAATCGAACATCTCTGGAGAGACTTGGAAATAGCTGTGCAGTGATGCTCCCCATCCAACCTGACAGAGCTTGAGAGGATCCGAAGAGAAGAATGGGAGAAACTCCCCAAGTACAGGTGTGCCAAGCTTGTAGCATCATACCCAAGAAGACTCAAGGCTGTAATCGCTGCCAAAGGTGCTTCAACAAAGTACTGAGTAAAGGGTCTAAATACTTATGTATGTAAAAAAAAATGTTTTGTGTGAATTTGCAAACATTTCTAAAAACGTGTTTTTGCTTTGTCATTATGGGGTATTGTGTGTAGGTTGATGAGGGGGAAAAATAATTTAATATATTTTAGAATGAGGCTGTAACGTAACAGAATTGTTGGTCAGGTCATGTCATAGTTCTTTGTCCCTGCTCTTTTGAACAATGTTGAATAGACTGTTGAACAGCCATCACTAGCCGTCTACCGGGTGATGCACACTCACACACACACCTCATACTCACAAACACATGCACATACACATGCAAGCACACACACAGTCAACGCTGCTGTCCCATGTTAGAGACATTGAACCACTGGTCACTTCCCGTTTCAAAATGTGTATTTAAATACTGTATCCCCAATGTAGCTCATCATAATATTTCTACTACTGTACATTGTATTTTAGTTACACTGTTTATACACACAACATATGAGTATATATATATACTGGATTCTTGACAGAGCTTTCTCTAATATATCCCCTGCTCTTTGGGTTGTTAATCAGATTTGTCCCACCATTTATTTTTGTATTTTATTTCCTTACATTTGAATTGTTTGACATTTTACTGCAATGTTAGGTGATAGTAACATAAGCATTTTGCTGCACCAGCTATAACACCTGCTAAACTGTACGCGACCAATAAACTTTCAATACATTTTTATTTGAATAAGTTATTCAGTCCGTTTCATGTACAGTACACAGGAGAAGAAAAAAGTGAAGGGGTTTGGGTCCAGTTTGCCACCACCACCTACAGGGAGATGTGCATTACATGCTACATTGGTGTTGGCACCTCTCATCTGAACTCACCATCTCTGTAATTTCCTTTTTATCCCTTCCATGACTTTGACCTTCTCTGCTCTGCGAGCATTTGGTAAGCAGTGATTTATCTGCCAAATAAATTTATTGGCTCCATTGAAATGAGTTTAAGGTGGGGGTCATTCTCCAGGCCACTGATGGCAGCTAATAAATCCAAGTTGGGGTGAGGGGCAAGAGGAGAGGTAGAGAGAAAGAGAGAGATGGACCCGGAGATAAAAGGGGAGAGTTTACAATTTGGTGAAAAATGGAGGGGGCAGGGCATTTTAAGGAGGAATAGGGTGTTTTAAAGAGGCTTGAATGCTAAATGTCTCGGTACAGTGCAGCGTGGGAGACCTCACCTTGAGTAAGATCCGGCAATAAGACGGCGCATCATTCATGTTGACAGTTTGAGGTTGAGCCGGCAGGTTAGAGGGCTCATCTAAAGAGTAAAGGGCAGTGTCCCTCCCTCCCAGCTCTCTGGGTTTAGAATGCTTTAGTTACAACACCTGCCTGAAAAATGACTGGCCTCATTCACATTATTACCCACAAACACTTCTCTACTCCTAGCCTGTATCACTGGCATTATACATTACTTTTGATGATCTGACCCTTTTAATGAGCATTTCATTTATGAACGTTTATATGATTTTATAAAGAAGGTCAAGGTTCGAATCTAGTTTGTCCCATATACACCATATACACAAAAAAGGTGCTACCTAGAACCTAAAAGTTATTTTGCTGTCCCCATAGGATAACCCTTTGAATAACCTTTTGGTTCCAGGTAGAACCCTTTTGGGTTCCATGTAGAACCCTTTCCACAGAGGGTTCTACATAGAACTCTAACGGGTTCTACCTGGAACCAAAAACGGTTCCCCTTTGGGGACAGTCGAAGAACCCTTTTGGAACCCTTTTTTCTAAGAGTGTGCATGATTACTTTATGTTGTGTGTATTATGTTAGGGCACAGGACCATACCTGCAGCTATGGCAGTCGCAAATTACATCATAATGCACTTGATAAAAAAACAACATTGTGCTGCAATGCTTGTTGATTTATCAAATGCGTTTGATTCAGTTGACCATGAACTGTTGCTAGCCAGACTCAATGAAGGAGCTGTCAATTGGTTTGAAAATGATCTTGCAGACAGAACACAATGTGTCTATGCTAAGAATCACAAGTCAAGCTTTCTTGAGATCACTAGAGGTGTACCCCAGGGGAAATGGGATGCAACCAGACAAAGTGCAGGTGATATGGTCATCTATGCAAATGCTCCTTCTCTGATTCAGGCCGTTGAAGAGCTCCAGACTGCCTTTAAGTCACTGCTGACCTCCTTATATTGTCTCAAACTAATCTAGACTGCTCAAAAAACTAAATTCATAACCTTCACCAGAGCTCGCTCTCAGCCAGAGATGGTTAGTATATTGACATCTGGGGGCACACCCATTGAAAAGGTGTCATTCTACAAATACCCTTGGTTTTTGGTTGGACAATAAGCTGTCCTACAAAGTTCAAGTAGATAAACTAGATAATTAGTAGATAAGCTTAAACTGAAATTGGGTTTTTATTTTTGTGACAAGGCTTGCTTCCTGTTTGAGACTAGAAAGGAGACACTTTTTTGTTCAAGACACTTCTTCCTGTAATTGAATATGGTGACTTCGCTGCAGCGAAATGCTTATGTTTATAGATTCAACAGTGTAGTATAGCTAATAACACACAAACATCCAAAACATTTTAAAATAGAAATTAAGAAAAATCAGAAAGAGCAATGTCAGAGCCCGAATATATATTTTTATTTATTTTTATTTAACTATATATACAGTTGAAGTCTGAGAAAAAAACTTGTTTTTCTAACACTTCACAAATTTCTTGTTGAGAAACTATAGTTTTGGCAAGTCGGTTAGGATATCTACTTTGTGCATGACACGAGTAATTTCTCCAACAATTGTTTACAGACAGATTATTTCACTTATCATTCACTGTATCACAATTGCAGTGGGTCAGAAGTTTACATACACTCAATTGACTGTGCCTTTAAACAGCTTGGAAAATTCCAGAAAATGACGTCATGGCTTTAGAAGCTTCTGATAGGCGAATTGACATAATTTGAGTCAATTGAAGGTGTACCTGTGGGATGTATTTCAAGGCCTACTTTCAAACTCAGTGCCTCTTTGCTTGACATGGGAAAATCAAAAGAAATCAGCCAAGACCTCAGAAAAAAAATTGTAGACCTCCACAAGTCTGGTTCATCCTTGGGTGCAATTTCCAAACGCCTGAAGGTACCACAGTCATCTATACAAACAATAGTACGCAAGTATAAACACCATGGGACCACGCAGCCGTCATACCGCTCAGAAAGGAGACGCGTTCTGTCTCCTAGAGATGAACGTACTTTGATGCGAAAAGTGCAAATCAATCCCAGAACAACAGCAAAGTCCCTTGTGAAAATGATGGAGGAAACGGGTACAAAGGTATCAATATCCACAGTAAAACAAGTCCTATATCGACATAACCTGAAAGGCCGCTCAACAAGGAAGAAGCCACTGCTCCAAAACCGCCATAAAAATGCCAGACTACGGTTTGCAACTTCACATAGGGACAACGATCGTACTTTTTGGAAAAATGTCCTCTGGTCTGATGAAACAAAAATATAACTGTTTGGCCATAATGACCCTCATTATGTTTGGAGGAAAAAGGGGAGGCTTGCAAGCCGAAGAACACCATCCCAACCGTGAAGCACGGGGTTGGCAGCATCATGTTGTGGCGGTGCTTTGCTGCAGGAGGGACTGGTGCACTTCACAAAATAGATGGCATCATGAGGTAGGAAAATTATGTGGATATGTTGAAGAAACATTTCAAGACATCAAAATTGTTAAACAAAGCAAATGGGTCTTCCAAATGGACAATGACCCCAAGCATACTTCCAAAGTTGTGGCAAAATGGCTTAAGGACAACAATCAAGGTGTTCGAGTAGCAATCACAAAGCCCTGACCTCAATCCTATGGAAAATCTGTTGGCAGAACTGAAAAAGCGTGTTCGAGCAAGGAGGCCTACAAACCTGACTCAGTTACACCAGCTCTGTCTGGAGGAATGGACCCAACTTATTCTGGGACGCTTGTGGAAGGCTACCAGAGAAGTTTGATGCAAGTTAAACAATTTAAAGGCAATGCTACCAAATACTAATTGAGTGTATGTAAAATTCTGACCCACTGGGAATGTGATGAAAGAAACAAAAGCTGAAATAAATGATAAATACAATCCACCTGTGTGTAATCAAGTCTCCGTATAAATGCATCTGCACTGTGATAGTCTCAGAGGTCCGTTAAAAGCGCAGAGAGCATCATGAAGAACAAGGAACACACCAGGCAGGTCCGAGATACTGTTGTGAAGAAGTTTAAAGCCGGATTTGGATACAAAAAGATTTCCCAAGCTTTAAACATCCCAAGGAGCACTGTGCAAGCGATAATATTGAAATGGAAGGAGTATCAGACCACTGCAAATCTACCAAGACCTAGCAGTCCCTCTAAACTTTCAGCTCATACAAGGAGAAGACTGATCAGAGATGCAGCCAAGAGGCCCATAATCACTCTGGATGAACTGCAGAGATCTACAGCTGAGGTGGGAGACTCTGTCCATAGGACAACAATCAGTCGTATATTGCCCAAATCTGGCCTTATGGAAGAGTGGCAAGAAGAAAGCCATTTCTTAAAGATATCCATAAAAAGTGTCGTTTAAAGTTTGCCACAAGCCACCTGGGAGACACACCAAACATGTGGAAGAAGGTTCTCTGGTCAGATGAAACCAAAATTGAACTTTTTGGCAACAATGCAAAACGTTATGTTTGGCGTAAAAGCAACACAGCTGAACACACCATCCCCACTGTCAAACATGGTGGTGGCAGCATCATGGTTTGGGCCTGCTTTTCTTCAGCAGGGACAGGGAAGATGGTTAAAATTGATGGGAAGATGGATGGAGCCAAATACAGGACCATTCTGGAAGAAAACCTGATGGAGTCTGCAAAAGACCTGAGACTGGGACGGAGATTTGTCTTCCAACAAGACAATGATCCAAAACATAAAGCAAAATCTACAATGGAATGGTTCAAAAATAAACATATCCAGGTGTTAGACTGGCCAAGTCAAAGTCCAGACCTGAATCCAATCGAGAATCTGTGGAAAGAACTGAAAACGGGAAAAAATTTCAGTCTCTCGATGTGCAAAACTGATAGAGACATACCCCAAGCGACTTACAGCTGTAATTGCAGCAAAAGGTGGCGCTACAAAGTATTAACTTAAGGGGGCTGAATAATTTTGCACGCCCAATTTTTCAGTTTTTGATTTGTTAAAAAAGTTTGAAATATCCAATAAATGTCGTTCCACTTCACGATTGTGTCCCACTTGTTGTTGATTCATCACAAAAAAATACAGTTTTATATCTTTATGTTTGAAGCCTGAAATGTGGCAAAAGGTCGCAAAGTTCAAGGGGGCCGAATACTTTCGCAAGGCACTGTATATATATAGTGGCAAGAAAAAGTATGTGAACACTTTGGAAATACCTGGATTTATGCATAAATTGGCCATAAAATTTAATCTGATCTTCATCTAGGTCACAACAATAGACAAACACAGTCTGCTTAAACTAATAACACACAAACAATTATACGTTTTGATGTCTTTATTGAACACCCTGTGTAAACATTCACAGTGCAGGATGGAAAAAGTATGTGAACCCTTGGATTTAATAAATGGTTGACCCTCCTTTGGAGCAATAACCTCAACCAAACGTTTTCTGTAGCTGTAGATCAGACCTGCACAATGGTGATGAGGAATTTTGGACCATTCCTCTTTACAAAACTGTTTCAGTTCAGCAGTATTCTTGGGATGTCTGGTGTGAACTGCTCTTTTGAGGTCATGCCACAGCATCTCAATCGGGTTGAGGTCAGGACTCTGACTGGGCCACTCCAGAAGGTGTGTTTTCTTCTGCTGTTGATTTACTTCTGTGTTTTGGTTCGTTGTCCTGTTGCATCACCCAACTTCTGTTGAGCTTCAATTAGTGGACAAGTAGCCTAACATTCTCCTGCAAAATGTCTTGATAAACTTGGGAATACATTTTTCTGTCAATGATAGAAGGCTGTCCAGACCCTGAGTCAGCAAAGCATCCCCAAACCATGATGCTCCCTCCACTATAATTTACAGTTGGGATGAGGTTTTGATGTTGGTGTGCTGTGCCTTTTTTCTCCACACATAATGTTGTGTGTTCCTTCCAACAACTCAACTGTAGTTTAATCTCTCCACAGAATATTTTGCCAGTAGCGCTGTGGAATATCCAGGTGCACTTTTGCAAACTTCAGACGTGCAGCAATGCTTTTTTTTGGACAGCAGTGGCTTCTTCTGTGGTGTCCTCCCATTAACACCATTCTTGTTTAGTGTTTTACGTATCGAAGATTCATCAACAGAGATGTTAGCATGTTCCAGAGATTTCTGAAAGTCTTTAGCTTACACTCTAGGATCCTTCTTAACCTCATTGAGCATTCTGCGCTTTGCTCTTTCAATCATCTTTGCAGAATGGCCACAGTGCTGAACTTCCTCCATTTTTAGACAATTTGTCTTTCCGTGAACTGATGAACATCAAGGCCTTTAGAGATACTTTTGTAACCCTTTCCAGCTTTATGTAAGTCCATCTTAATCTTAGGTCTACTGAGATCTCTTTTGTTCGAGGCATGGTTCACATCAGGCAATGCTTCTTGTGAACAGTAAACTCAAATTATGTGAGTGTTTTTTATAGGGCAAGGCAGCTCTAACCAACACCTCCAATCTCACCTCATTGATTGGACTCCAGGTTAGCTGACTCCTTCTCCTTGGAGAAGTCATTAGCCTAGGGGTTCACATACTTTTTCCAACCTACACCGTGAATCTTTAAATTATGTATTCAATATAGACAAGAAAAATACAATAATTTGTGTGTTATTAGTTTAAGCACACTATGTTTGTCTATTATTGTGACTTAGATGAAGATTAGATCAAATTTGATGACCAATTTATGCCGAAATACAGGTAATTCCAAAAGGTTCACATACCTTTTCTTGCCACTGTTTCTTGCCACTTAGATCTTCATCTAAATCATACAGTAGAGGTCAAAAGTTTGGACACAGTTACTCATTCAAGGGATTTTCTTTATTTTTACTATTTTCTACATTGTAGAATAATAGTGAAGACATCAAAAACTATGGCATTACACATATGGAATCATGTATTAACCAATAAATTGTTAAACAAATCAAAATGTATTTTATTTTTGAGATTCTTCAAAGTAGCCACCCTTGCCTTGATGACAGCTTTGCACACTCTTGGCATCCTCTCAACCAGCTTCATTAGATAGTCACCTGGAATGGATTTCAATAAACAGGTGTGCCTTGTTAAAAGTTAATTTGTGGAAAGATCCTTCTTTATGCGTTTGAGTCAGTCAGTTGTGTTGTGACGAGGTAGGGGTGGTTATACAGAAGATAGCCCTATTTGGTAAAAGACCAAGTCCATATTATGGCAGGAACAGCTCAAATAAGCAAAGAGAAACGACAGTCCATCATTAATTTAAGACATGGTCAGTCAATACAGAACATTTCAAGAACTTTAAAAGTTTCTTCAAGTGCTGTCGCAAAAACCATCAAGCGCTATGATGAAACTGGATCTCACGAGGACCGCCACTGGAAAGGAAGACCCAGAGTTACCCCTGCTGCAGTGGATGAGTTCATGAGAGTTACTAGCCTCAGAAAAGCTAAAAAAATGCTTCACAGAGTTCAAGTAACAGACACATCTCAACATCAACTGTTCAGAGGAGACTGCGTAAATCAGGCTGCAAAGAAACCACTACTAAAGGACACCAATAATAACAAGAAACTTTCTTGGGCCAAGAAACACGAGCAATGGACATTAGTCCGATGGAAATATGTCCTTTGGTCTGATGAGTCCAAATTTGAGATGGTTTATTTTTGGTTCCAACCACTGTGTCTTTGGGAGACGCAGAGAAGGCGAACGGATGATCTCTGCATGTGTGATTCCCACTGTGAAGCATGGAGGAGGAAGTGTGATGGTGTGGGGGTGCTTTGCTGGTGACACTGTCTGTGATTTATTTAGAATTCAAGGCACACTTAAACAGCATGGGTACCACAGCATTCTGCAGCGATACGCCATCCCATCTGGTTTGCGCTTAGTGGGACTATCATTTGTCTTTCAACAGGACAATGACCCAACACACCTCCAGGCTGTGTAAGGGCTATTCTACCAAGAAGAAGAGTGATGGAGTGCTGCATCAGATGACGTGGCCTCCACAATCACTCGACCTCAACCCAATTGAGATGGTTTGGGATGAGAGTGAAGGAAAAGCAGCCAACAAGTGCTCAGCATATGTGGGAACTCCTTTGAGACTGCTGGAAAAGCATTCCAGGTGAAGCTGGTTGAGAGAATGCTAGTAGTGTGCAAAACTGTCATTAATGCAAAGGGTGGCTAGTTTGAAGAATCTCAAACAGAAAAAATATTTGGATTTGTTTAACACTTTTTTGGGGTTAATACATGATTCCATATGTGTTATTTAATTGTTTTGATGTCTTCACTGTAATTCTACAATGTAGAAAATAGTAAAAATAAAGAAAAACCCTTGAATGAGTTTTATTTATCACATGCGCCGAATGCAACAGGTGTAGACCTTACATTGATATGCTTACTTACAAGCCCTTAACCAATGACGCAGTTTTAAGAAAATACCTAAAATAAGAAAAACAAATAATTAAAGAGCAGCAGTAAATAACAATACCGGGGGTACCGGAACAGAGTCAGTATGTCAATGTGCGGGGGCACCAGTGTCGAGGTAATTGAGATAATTATGTACATGCAGGTAGGGTTGTTAAAGTGGCTATGCATAGATAATAACAGAGAGTAGTAGCAGCGTGGGGTGGGGGGAGTGCAAATAGTCTGGTAGCCATTTGATTAGTTGTTCAGGAATCTTATGGCTTGGGGGTAGAAGCTGTTTAGAAGCCTATTGGACCTAGACTTGGCTCTCCAGTACCGCTTGCCATGCAGTAGCAGAGAGAACAGTCGATAACTAGGGTGGCTGGAGTTGTTGATGATTTTTAGGGCCTTTCTCTGACACCGCCTGGTATAGAGGTCCTGGATGGCAGGAAGCTTGACCCATGTGATGTACTGGGCCGTATGCAGTCGGAGGCCGAGCAGTTGCCATACCAGGCAGTTACCATACCAGGCAGTGATGCTCTCGATGGTGCAGCTGTAATATCTTTTGAGGATCTGAGGACCCAAGCCAAATGTTTTCAGTCTCCCGAGGGTGAATAGATTTTGACGTGCCCTCTTCACAACTGTCTTGGTGTGCTTGGACCATGTTAGTTTGTTGTTGATGTGGACGAAAGGAACTTGAAGCTCTCAACCTGCTCCACTACAGCCCCGTCGATGAGAATGGGGGCGTGATGTGTGTGTTTTTATTTAACTATGCAAGTCAGTTAAGAACAAATTCTTATTTACAATGACGGCCTACCCCAGCCAAACTCGGACTACGCTGGGCCGATTGTGCGCCGCCCTATGGGACTCCCAATCACGGCTGGATGTGCCTGGATTTGAACCAGGGACTGTAGTGATGCCCTTGCACTGAGATGCAGTGCCTTAGACTGCTGGGCCACTCAGGAGCCCTGTGTAGGGACAGTATATGAATATAAAATATGTTTACAGCAGTAGTTATATAGGATGGGCCTTGACTATAGGATGACTGAAATACAGTATATGCATATTTAAAAAAAAATATATATATATATATATTTCACCTTTATTTAACCAGGTAGGCTAGTTGAGAACAAGTTCTCATTTGCAACTGCGGCCTGGCAGTAACTCAGTAACTCTGTGTAACTCTGTGTTGTTGTATGTGTCGAACTGCTTTGCTTTATCTTGGCCAGGTCGCAGTTGCAAATGAGAACTTGTTCTCAACTAGCCTACCTGGTTAAATAAAGATGAACATACATACAATCAATAACATACAATCAATAATACAGTAGGAAAATCTATATACAGCACGTGCAAATGAGGTAGGATAAGAGAGGTAAAGGCAATAAATAGGCCATGGTGGCAAAGTAATTACAATATAGCAATTAAACACTGGAATGGTAGGATGTGCAGAGGATGAATGTGCAAGTTGAGATACTGGGGTGCAAAGGTGCAAGATAAATAAATAAATGCAGTATAGCGATGAGGTAGATTGGATGGTCTATTTACAGATGAGCTATGTACAGGTGCAGTGATCTGTGAGCTGCTCTGACAGTTGGTGCTTAAAGCTAGAGAGGGAGGTAAGAGTCTCCAGCTTCAGAGATTTTTGCAGTTCGTTCCAGTCATATGCAGCAGAGAACTGGAAGGGGAGGCGGCCAAAGGAAGAATTGGCTTTTTGGGTGACCAGTGAGATATACCTGCTGGAGTGCGTGCTACGGGTGGGTGCTGCCATGGTGACCAGTGCACTGAGATAAGGCGGGGCTTTACCTAGCAGAGATTTGTAGATGAGTTTGAGCCAGTGAGTTTGGCAACGAGTATGAAGTGAGAGCCAGCCAACAAGAGCATACAGGTCGCAGTGGTGGGTAGTATATGAGGCTTTGGTGACAAACCGGATGGCACTGTGATAAACTGCATCCAATTTGTTGAATAGAGTGTTGGAGGATGTTTTGTAAATGGCATCCCCGAAGTCGAGGATCAGTAGGATGGTCAAATGAAGTGGGTTAAACAGTATGTAAACGTTTTTAGTGACCAGTGTTCAATGACTATGTACATAGGGCAGCAGTCTCTAAGGTGCAGGGTAGCCGGCTAATAAAAGTGACAAAATTCAGGGAAGGGTAATGGGCGGAGGCCGGCTAGTGGTGACTATTTAACAGTGATGACCTAGAGAAAAAAAGCTGTATTTCAGTTTCTCGGTCCCAGCTTTGATGCAACTGTACTGTCTCTGCCTTCTAGATGGTAGAGGGCTGAACAAGTCATGGCTCGGGTGACTGAGGTCCTTGATGATCTACTTCGCCTTCATGTGACACCAGGTCCTGTAGATGTCCTGGGGGGCATGCAGTGTGCCCCTTGTGATGCATTGGGCAGACTGCACCACCCTCTGGAGAGCCCTGTTGTTGTGGAAGGTGCAATTGACATACAGTACCAGGCTGGGATACAGCCCAACAGGATGCTGTCAATGATGCGTCTTTAGAAGTTTGTGAGGGTCTTAGGGGCCAAGACTAATTTCTTTAGCTTCCTGAGGTTGAAGAAGCACTGTTGCGCCTTCTTCACCACACTGTCTGTTTGGATGGACCATTTTCAGGTTGTCAGTTGAGGAACTTGAAGCTTTTCACCCTCTCCACTGTGGCCCTGTCGATGTGGATGGGTTACATACTCTCTCTGCTGTCTTCTGAAGTCCACGATCAGCTCCTTCATTTTGTTGACGTCCTCCATGGATTTGTTGGGGCGGTATGCAAATTGCAGTGGGTCTAGGGTGTCGGGTAAGGTGGAGGTGATATGATCCTTAACTAGCCTCTCAAAGTACTTAATGATGACAGAAGTGAGTGCTACGGGGCATGCAGTCTCTTCTGTGTAAAAGAGACTGGACTCAGTTGTTGTTTTTTTTTACAAATGCCAAGTCGCTCACCCACCATTGCACCTTGTATCAAATGGTGGGCTGGACCTCACTTTACATGCGCGGACAGCTACATTTGTATGTGTTCATCTACAAAACCCTTCTGGGTAAACACCCCCTCTCTCTTGGTACCCTGCTCTTCTTCACCACTAGCAGTTACCAGACGCTTTCTACTAGGTGATTGATAGTCCCCCAGGGCCGTTACCGAGTTAGGCAAGTCTGCCTTTTCCTATTGTGCACCGGAGGAATGGAACCGTCTGCAAAATACGCTTCACCTAGATGTACTAGTGCCCCTTAGTGAGTTTAAAACTCTGTCCCAAAACTCTGTTTAGGAGGAGTGTAATTGTTTCCTTTAGGCCGGATCAGCTCTTAATGATGTGCAGTTGTGCTGTTTGTATTGTATGTTTTAAATGTTGTCATGTTGTATTGACTGCTGCTGCTTTCTTGGCCAGGTCTCCTTAGCAAAACTGTGTCTCAATGGGTTTCTTCCTGGTTAAAGAAAGTTTAAATAAAACAAGATGGTGCTACATATTCCAAAATATATCTAAGAATTGATAAAGAAACATTCGGCAATCTTAAACTAAACCAAATCACAGGATTGTACATGCAACTTGTTGGCGAGTGTTGCTCAGTGTCAGTCTATCCCTGATTGCCCTTTTGTTTACCTTAATTCCCCACCTGCAGTTTCGCCACAAATGAGGTGGCCAGCGCTGGTGCCAGGGGTCGTTTGGTTAGTTTACGCTGCTCTGTATTGCGTCACTATGGGAGGAGAGAGGAGCGCAAGTGGACAGAACCCCGAGCAGATGTCAGCAGCTCACCATTAATGAGGCCTAATCACTAATTAAGGGGGGCTAATGAAGGTTAATACCGAGAGGGAGCCAGGGAGCGGCCTGGAAAAGGGAGGATAAGGACAGTCACTAGCGTCTTATCAAAACAGGGCTGTAACGGAAGGTAAACCGTAGACATATCCAAGCATGTCACTGTGCTAAGTTAACAAAGCTACATATATAGTTCAGAAAGGGGCAAGCCCAACGAAATAAAACAAAGCTAAATGTGCTCCATTGTTGTCCTTGGACCAGACACAGTGTCTGTGAACGTTTGAGTTCTGAACTGTACAAGACCGTCGACCGGGGGTCAAGCACATGCTTGTTTGTCTTGGAATATGAATAACTTTGTACTGGGGATTGCATTTGCCCATGAAGGAAGCACAATGAGGGAATCAAAAGCGGTAGTAGCAGATGGAGACAGAGATGGATGGAGGGTCCTAAGAGGCAGATGTTTATGGGCCATTATTTACAAACTCTTTAATCTGGGCTATTTCTTCACCCTTGGCAATGGACAGGTCTATGGGTCATGCTAGCTGAACCCTTCCACTCCTGGTTGTCCATCTCCCACTGGCTATGAGAGACAAAGGGAGGGAGGGAGGGAGGGAGGGAGGGAGGGAGGGAGGGAGGGAGGGAGGGAGGGGAGATTGATAGAGAGAGACATAGAGCCACTCCACTGAAAAGCTGTCACAGCCATTATTCATTCATCTTTCTGTCGTTCTTTCATTCTTTTTCTCCCTCTGCATGCATTTCAATTAGTGGAGCCCTTACAGTGCTGTTGCAATGCCAACAGCGCTCCTCTGACCCAACTCTCGCCTAATTTTCCCATCTGCAAGATGAATATTAGCCGAATTGCTGTCCATATCGATTTGCGCGAAGGTTAAAAGCTTTGAAGACCTTGGCTTGAATATGAGTCGCCTAGCAATCGGCCCTTCGACCCCCCACCCCACTGTTTGACCGGGGTCCCGGCCTACCCAGACAGCTTAAGCCTGGACCTTGATTTCTTCTCCCATCTGTGATTAAATGCAGACCCTTCAGCCTGACACGGCGACCTTAACCCCGGACCTCCCTGCTCCGGGGTCATTTAACCTTGAACCCAATTACAAGAAAAGGTTACTTAAGTGTGACCCATGCCTTGCTTCACTCAGTTAATAGGACAGTCAGGAAAAAGGGCCAGCGCAGCTGATATGCTTCTAGCTAATTCGCTGGGTTGACAAAGGTCGGGTGGCTTCCATAAAGAACGGGCAGCTTCGATTTCTCATGCAAAATGAAACTCAGCAATACAATATTGCGGCGGACTAAACAGCAGCGCTAGCAAACCTGGTATTCAGATAGGGCGGTTTCATCACATCAGACACCTTTGCTGAGCCTTCTGCTTGTCTTCTGTGTTGCATATCAACTAGGAACTGTCTTGTGGTCATATAGCTATGCTTTACTAAACAAATATATTATCTATTGTCAGTCCAACATTGTTCTAACAAAGCCAGTTTGCTTTGCTATGATGCTTGGGACCCGTTATGGCTGAATTAACTAGTAATTCTCTTGTTCTGCCATTCACCCCTCCAATCTGGCGCTACTCCTTTTGGAACTTGGCCAATGGGCTGGCTTAACAAACTGTGCTACATTATAGTAGACCAGAGGGAGGGAGATCCAAGTCTACAACTGATGAGCTAGCATTAGCAGCTAATCCTGCTAGCTTGCTAGTTTTAATGCTGCTGCTACAATGTACAAATGTATTCAAAGACTAGAATGAATTAACTGCTTGTTAATGTATCATTATGGGCTGCGTTACTGTTTAATTTAACTATGCAATTCAGTTAAGAACAATTGATTGTTTACAATGACAGCCTACCGGGGAACAGTGGGTTAACTGCCTTGTTCAGATTTTTACCTTGTCAGCTCAGGGATTCGATCCAGCAACCTTTCGTTTACTGGCCCAACACTCTAACCACTAGCCTACCTGCCACCCCACTGTTATTGGTGTTACACTTTGTATTATTCTCCTGATAAATTTAAGCTAGACTTAAGCTAGACTTAAGCTAAGACTAAATAACTGTGTATGCTACCAGCACCATGTATTTTATGCACTTGCAGTCAAAGCAAAATATCTTCAAACTTCAGTTCTAATCTAGTGCAAATACAAATAGCCATGTATATGAAACAATGATCTTTGACCACAATGAGCAATGCAACAACGGAATGACAATAATGTGAGCACACCGGCATGCGTAATGGCAACGACTGGCATATGTTCAGCCACTGACTGTAGAGGACACACTGTAATAGTGGTCTGGTTTAGCCTACATGGGCTTAGGGCTTGTTTTTCACTGGGTTGTTGTGTCACAGTGGTGCTGAACTCCCTGGAACTGCCCACAGATCAACACATGGTTAACCTTATCAACACATTGCTTTTTTTTTTAAATCAGCTCCGAAAATAGATCACACATTTTACCCACAGCGAAAGAAAAAGGGTTTCTGATTACATTTTGCGACCATGTTTTTAAAAAAAATTTTTACCCCAATTTCATGGCATCCAATTGTTAGTAGTTACTGTCTTGTCTCAGGTCATACACATGTACAGTACAACCTTCATCACAATCTCCCCTGTGAAAAATAAAAAAGGAACACATATTTTGTTAAAACAGATGAAATCTCAACTACAACCACTTTACTTTGTGTATAGTAAAACGGTAAACAGGCAAAAACATTTACACACACAGACACACATGCACTCAAACACTTAGCCAAACACATACAGCGCATATCTCCCTCGATCGAGCAGGCATAGAGGGACCAATATGGCCGTTGTGTCGGCTACGGCAGTAAAAATAACACTTGTTTTCAAGCTCTCGTTTTTAATACACTTCTTTGGAGAGAGTACTGGCTGATTGCTTAACGCAGTCAAAAAAGAGATGGAGAAAGGAAAGGGAGAATGAGACAAACTGAGGGGGGGGGGGAGCGAGCAAGCGAGAGAGTGCCCTGGTAGCAGCTTGCTGACCGCCAGTTGAACCTATCACTGAACTGGGGATGAACCCTCAACTTGAGGAGCGTCCGTCACAGATCTCCCTGGGAGCTACAAGCGAGTGCAGCCACCGCTGGGACACACACACACATACACAGTCGCTAGCATGCGCACACACATTGGTACGTAATACACACATAATCCTCATTCATCCGGTACTGGGTATGGAAACATACGCACAGACACATCCTCATTCATGCACGCCCGCACACACATACACACACAGCAACGTAATAATGTGACACTCACATGCACACTTTCGATTCCTGACACACAGGTTGACCCTGCGTGCCATTTTCACAGGCACATGCTCTCTGGTCCGCAGAGGTGTGTGTGTACAAGCAGACATGCAAAAGCATCATGCACAGCGTTTGTGTGTCACACACACGCAAGCACACACAAACACAAGGGCACGCTAACAACAGCTAACACTCTACCAGACACATCCTCGGCAGCTAGCCCTTTAACCATCCCACTGTGACACGCCCATGGGGACATGGCAGAATGCACCGCGGGGTCATGGACAGGTCAGCACAGAGCATACCAACCCTGTCCCAGTTTGGCATTCATCTCCAAATGTCATAAGGGAGGGGAAAGAGAGAGCTGTAGGGGAAAATGGTTAAATGTTGTAGAAGGGGCGCTGTTTTTCATGTTATCTGACTTTTCTGAGGGGTATTTGGTGTTCCAATGAGGTCCCAATGGAAATTCCCACTGTACGAAGTGGGGCAAGAGGGAGCTTCGGGGTGAGGAAGGACGGTAAAACAGAAGGATTTCGGATCACAACCCCCCCAACCCCCCTCGCCTGGTCTGGTCTGGGGTTGCGCTGTCAACATGTCAGACATGTTAGGAAGCCACAAAAGCACCAGGGTTCCACGTACTGGACCCCCGTCGCGTAGGCCGCCCCTTCACCACAAATGTGACTTTTCCTTTTGTTTATTTTGATTCAATCCCTTTATGGCGACTTTGAATCTAAACGCCACCAGGATGCACTGTGGTGGAAATTCAGTCTGTTGTTAAATGTTTTGACAAGGCCACAGACTCATAGGATTACAGTTTGAGTGGTATAGACTGTGCGTTGAGTTATTGTCACAGATGCATGAAGCAGATACACAATATTCCAAATCCTGAAATACACAACAATATATTATGCAGCCATTTATGTCGTAATATAAATGCAGTGATATGTGTATGGAATGAATACATATTTATCAACATATATTATTCATTGCACAAAAAATCCCTAAATACTAGCGGAAATTGATTTCTGTGAATTAGCATTTGCTCTGTAAAGGTAAGCACTATTGTCCGCAAATGGAATTGACTCTGGCTTGGACACAGTCGAGCTTCTTGTAGAATTTACAATATCCCGTTGTTTGAGAATAGCTGAGTATTTAATTTAACGGGTGGATTAATTAAAGACATTTCCTACGTTTCCTCTGATAATTTATTCATATCCCAGAGGATGGATGTGGGAAGGAAAATAACAGAAGCTTGGTGTACTTGTACAAATGGGACGCAATCATTTCCCCTTTTACTGGTGTTATGTTCTGTTTTCTTCTTCTCACCTGTTTTTAGTCACTTAAGTGGATCCCAATTAAACTGTAGTGTTGTGTCAGCATCCTTGCACTACATGCGTAATGGATGAGGCACTGCATAATTGAATGTACTTAATGCTAACCTTTTACAGGGTAACTACATAGGTCATTCCACTGGCTGTATCTGGTGAAGGGCTTATTCAATTTAAAGTGTGACCTCTTTATTTTATATAATTAAATTATCTTGAACCTCTTTGCAGAACATGTATCTGTCAAAATGAGGAAGACATAGGTCTGTGTAAATGAAAAGACAAAATACCCGAGGTAAGAGGATTTCCAATTGATCCTCTGTTGTTTCCTGACTGTATATGGATATGTCGTCTCAGGTCAGTAAGTTATGTCAGACATAGGTCACGGAAACCTTTCTTGCCCTTGCTGTTATCCAGGCCAGCAGGCATCACATTGAGAGTCCTCACAGAACACTTTAGGTTTACTTGTGATATCACACACTGCGAGTGAAAAAGTGACTGTGTGGCCCCTGGAGGGGTGGGTCGGGGCCCCCGCTGTGTTGTTCTGCCTCCGTACAGGGACACTGAGGTCTTTATTGAATATTGAGTAGGTTTGAACATTGGCCCATGAGGTCTATCATGTTGGGATGCTTGTTTGTGAGTATATAATTAAAATTCTATGGATGTGATATGAAAAATCTACAGTATGGTTGCATATCAGAACATCCACATTTAATCCTAAATTAAGTTCTAAAACCAAGACAAGAGTATACAGTATATTGACCTGCAGTGTCTAAGTTTTTGTCCTCATTTCAATACATTTCAATACTCGTTTCAATACTGAATGAGACCTCTCAAACCAATGACTCTCACCATTAATGAAATACAAAAGAATACATTTCAACCAGCAGACATTTGGGCTTTCATGGAAATGCGGCAATTTTCTGGACTTCATAAAAACAACAACTGGGAGTCAGGCTGTCCCCGAGGTAATGACAGGTGTTGGTATCTCCTGGTAACATCCATAGCGACAGCTGCCATGGAGACCTGGCTGGGCGTTGGCCACACAGACAGTGCAGGGGAGGCTGACAGGTGGTGGAGAGGGAACCGTTGTCAACATCCCTATCATGAGTCATGACCTAGGATGGGGTTTCACCTCCAGGCAACTGGTCGGTCACTGATACACAATTCCCTTTGATAGGCTGTGGACTCTGTTTATCTATTTGCAATAAAACGGTGGTGGTTGCTTTGTTATAGTTCCTCACAAATACTGGAACAGTGTCCATACTGGTGATACGAGGGTGACTCTCACAGTCACTTTCTCACTTTTTAGTTTGTGTGTGTGTGTGTTCAATGTCCAAGCCAAATAACACATAATTTACAGCATTGATGGAATTGCTTTCCTTCTGACCCCTGTGAAGAATTCATACACTCATAAAAAAAACTAATTTCACCAACATACACACACACACAAGCGTACAAAAGTCTCACTCTTTAATCACACTCGATGAAGCACTCAGGAGCATAAAGCTGCATCACCCAGCACCAATTACCACGGGGGTGACATCACACATCCGGGTCAGTGATTCCCACAACAAGAACAAAAAGAAAGCTCGTCCTGGAATCCCTGTTCCCAATTACTCTACAGTCAGCTGCCCGGTGGACAATGCTGCAGGTGAGAAGTTGGATGGGGCCTCTGTTAAAGCCTGGCAGAGACACAATGGAACACTGTGGCTGGCGATTTGGCCCTCACCCTGATCTTGTATCACCTGATGTTTCATATAAAGTATGACAAGTCACAATGCTGGAAATGACTATGCTAGTTTTACTACCTGTCCTGATCTGGCATCTCTCTCTATAACTTTTATTTAAATGACAGTGCATTGTCTTTATTCAATTTCAGATAACATAATGACCCATAAGGACATCAACTGTAACAAATGTTAAATAACAAACTGTTTCAAATCTGTTCTCCCCTTCAGTAATAATTTCTATAGAGTTACATGGAAACAAAGAAGATGAATGTATGAGTTGCAATGCCACAGACCATCTGAGGGCAAAAAACATCAGAGCTCTCCATTGATCCCACATATGTGGCATGGGTCAAAATATATCATGGGACATTTGCTTCTGGGCCCATTGTAATTATTTATGTTTCTGGGAAAACTTGCACCATGTTTTCAGTCCAATGGCCGCTCATCTCTGCAACAATGGCCCTGCCCTCCCTGCATCCTGTGCGCTCAATGCAACATGCATGTGATCTAATATTCCAGATCTATCGCCACTGGTTTGAGGGCACTGGAACCAGAGGACCATAATTAGTCTACTGTACAATATAATGGAATGTTTCCTTTCCACAAAGAGTGGTTAAAAAATCTATATGGTATAAAGTGTTCTCCTGAAAAATGTAAAACAATGTTGATCTGCAAACCGAAACAGACTATATGACTGACTGACTATTCACTCCAAAGACCAATCCTGAAATGGATCTGATAGGGGCATAGCGGGTGATGGTTCGATTTGACCCCAGCAGCCAAGGATTCAATGTCACAACCTCTGTGGCTCTTCTGTGGTTGGATGTTTACACTCAGTTCACAACCAATTACAGAGGGACCCTTCTGCACACAATGAGCGATTGATATGCCTCAGGGCCATGTGAAGATGACTTAGTGGGTCAAATGGAGCCTGCAGACATGGCAGTCAATGAGAGAGAAACCGGGGGAAAGAGAGAGGAGATAGAGAGGGAAAGACTGAGGGAGCAAAACATAAAAAAATAAAAAGATAAGAGAAAGAGAAAGAAAGATAGAGGGGGAGAGAGCCCGAGAGAGGGAGAGAGTGAGCGAGACAGCAATGGAAAGAGAGAGGGAACAAGAGAGAGAGAATGATAGAAAGAGGTAGATAGGGAACAAGAGAGAGCGGAAGATGCACTGGTGAACACACACTTGAGGGGAACTTACAGAAAGTGGAAACAGATGGGCTGAAAATAAACCATCTGAAATATTTAACTTACTGACCCAGAAACAGCCCCAGTGTAATCATATCTGTGCTCCAACAGAAGAGACTGCAATGGCACAGCCATGATATCAAATCAAATCAAACGTTATTTGTCGTATGCGCCGAATACAACAAGCATAGACCTTATCGTGAAATGCTTACTTACAAGCCCTTAACCAACAGTGCAGTTCAGGAAGAGTTAAGACAAAAATATTGACCAAATAAATGAATGTAATTTTTTTTTACAAAGTAACACAATAACAAGGCTATACACAGGGGGTACAGGTTAGAGGTAATTTGTACATGTAGGTATGGGTGAAGTGACCATGAATAGATAATAAACAACGAGTAGCAGCAGTGTACAAAACAAATGGAGGGTGGGGCCATTTGTCCGGTGGCCATTTGATTAATTGTTCATCAGTTCTATGGCTTGGGGGTAGAAGCTGTTAAGGAGCCTTTTGGTCCTAGTGTCACGCCCTGAACATAGAGAGCCTTTTTATTCTTTATTTTGGTTAGGTCGGGGTGTGACTAGGGTGGGTAATCTAGGTTGTTTATTTATATGTTGGCCTGGTATGGTTCCCAATCAGAGGCAGCTGTTTTTCATTGTCTCTAATTGGGGACCATATTTAGGCAGCCATTTCCGCACTGTGTTTTGTGGGATCTTGTTTTTGTGTAGTTGCCTGTGAGCACTTCATTGACATCACGTTTCATTTGTTCTTTATTGTTTTGTGGGTTTCACTTCAATAAATATGTGGAACCCATATCACGCTGCGCTTTGGTCCGAATGTTCTTACGACAATCGTGACACCTAGACTTGGCACTCCGGTACTGTTTGCTGTGCGATAGCAGAGAAAACAAGTCTCTGACTTGGGTGACTGGAGTCCCTGACCATTTTATAAGCTTTCCTCTGACACCGCCTATTATATAGGTCCTGGATTGCAGGAAGCTTTTCCCCAGTGATGTACTTGGCTGTTCGCACTACCCTCGGTCAGATGCCGAGCAGTTGCCATACTAGGCGGTGATGCAACCGGTCAGGATGCTCTCGATGGCACAGCTGTAGAACTTTTTGAGGATCGGGGGACCCATGCCAAATCTTTTCAGTCTCCTGCGGGGGATTTGTTGTGCCCTCTTCGCGACTGTCTTGGTGTGTTTGGACCATGATAGATTGCTGGTGATGTGGACACCAAGGAACTTGAAACTCTCGACCCGCTCCACTACAGCCCCGTTGATGTTAATGGGGGCCTGTTCGGCCCGCCTTTTTCTGTAGTCCACAATCAGCTCCTTGTCTTGCTCACATTGAGGGAGAGGTTGTTGTCCTGGCACGACAAAGCCAGTTCTCTGTCCTCCTCCCTACAGGCAATCTCATCATTGTCTATGATCAGGCCCACCACTGTTGTGTCGTCAGCAAACTTAATGATGGCATTGGTGTCGTATTTGGAGGCATGGGTGAACAGGGAGTACAGGAGGGGACTAAGTACACACCCCTGAGGGGCCCCAGTGTTGAGGATCAGTGTGGCAGACATGTTGTTGCCTACCCTTACCACCTGGGGGCGGCCCACCAGTAAGTCCAGGATCCAGTTGCAGAGGGAGGTGTTTAGTCCCAGGGACCTTAACTTAGTGATGAGCTTCGTGTAAACACCAATGGACCATGTAGCCATCATACCGCTCAGAAAGGAGATGTGTTCTGTCTCCTAGCGATGAACACACTTTGGTACGAAAAGTGCTAATCAATCCCAGAACAACAGCAAAGGACCTTGTAAAGATGCTGGAGAAAACAGGTACAAAAGTATCTATATCCCCAGTAAAACAAGTTCTATATCGACATAACCTGAAAGGCCACTCAGCAAGGAAGAAGCCACTGCTCCAAAACCGCCATAAAAAAAGCCAGACTACGTTTTGCAACTGCACATGGGGACAAAGATCGTACTTGGAGAAATGTCCTCTGGTCTGATGAAACAAAAATAGTACTGTTTAGCCATAATGACACTCGTTATGTTTGGAGGAAAAAGGGGGAGGCTTGCAAGCCGAAGAACACCATCCCAACCGTGAAGCACGGGATTGGCAGCAACATGTTATGGGGTTGCTTTGCTGCAGGACGGACTGGTGCACTTCACAAAATAGATGCGTCATGAGGTAGGAAAATAATGTGGATATTTTGAAGCAACATCTCAAGACATCAGTCAGGAAGTTAAAGCTTGGTCGCAAATGGGTCTTCCAAATGGACAATGACCCCAAGCATACTTCCAAAGTTGTGGCAAAATGGCTTAAGGACAACAAAGTCAAGGTATTGGAGTGGCCATCACAAAGCCCTGACCTCAATTCTATAGAAAATTTGTGGGCAGAACTGAAAAAGCGTGTTTGAGCAAGGAGGCCTACAAACCTGACTCAGTTACACCAGCTCTGTCAGGAGGAATGGGCCAAAATTGACCCAACTTATTGGGGGAAGCTTGTGGAAGGCTACCTGAAAAGTTTGACCCAAGTTAAACAATTTAAAAGCAATGCTACCAAATACTAATTGAGTGTATGTAAAATTCTGAACCATTGGGAATGTGATAAAGAAATAAAAGCTGAAATAAATCATTCTCTCTACTATAATATCCTGAAATTTCACATTCTTAAAATAAAGTGGTGATCCTAACTGACCTAAGACAGGGAATTTTTACTCGGATTAAAAGTCAGGAATTGTGAAAAACTGAGTTTAAATGTACTTGACTAAGATGTATGTACATTTCCGACTTCATTGGTACATCTCGTGTTTGAGCTGTTGAATTGCGACTCAACTTTGTCTCTATACTAAACACTAGGCTTGTTTGATTGCCTCACGGAGGGAACACCTACACTGTTTGTGTTCGGTCATATTTCCAGTCGCCTTGCCATGATTAAATCCGGTGGTACGTGCTTTCAGCTTTGCGTGAATGCTGCCATCAATCCACAGTTTCTGGTTAGGGAAGGTTTAGTCACAGTGGGTACAACATCTCCGATACACTTCCTTATAAACCCGCTCACCGAGTCAGCGTATACGTCAATGTTATTATCTGAGGCTACCCGGAACATATCCCAGTCCACGTGATCAAAGCAATCTTGAAGTGTGGAATCCAATTGGTCAGACCAGCATAGGATAGACCTAAGCACGGGCGCTTCCTGTTTAAGTTTCTGCCTAAATCAGGGGAGCAACAAGATGGAATCATGGTCAGATTTGCCAAAAGGAGGGTGGGGGAGGGCCTTGTATGCATCACGGAAGTTAGAGTAGCAATGGTTGAGCGTGTTACTCGCTCGTGTACAACAATCGATATGCTTAGGTAGCCTTGTTCTCAAATTAGCTTCGTTAAAATCCCCAGCTACAATGAATGCAGCCTGGGGATATATGGTTTCCAGTTTGCATAAAGTCCAGTGAAGTTCCTTGATGGCCGTCTTGGTATCTGTTTGCGGAGGGATATACACGGCTGTGATGATAACTGAGGAGAGTTCTCTTGGGAGATAATACGGTCAGAATTTGATTGTGAGGAATTCTAGGTCAGGTGAACAAAAGGACTTGAGTTCCTTTATGTTGTTCCAATTACACCATGAGTCGTTAATCATGAAACATACACCCCCGCACTGCTTCTTTCCGGAGAGATGTTTATTCCTGTCGGCGCGATGCACTGAAAATCCTATTGGCTGTATGGACTCCGACAGCATGTCCCCAGCTAACCATGTTTCCGTGAAACAGAGTATGTTACAATCCTGGATATCTCCTTGGAAAGCAACTCTTGCCCAGATTTCGTCGACTTTGTTAACTAGGGACTGGACAATAGCGAGTAATATACTCTGGAGCGCTGGGTGGTGTGTGCACATCCGAAGCCTCACTAGAAGACCGTTCCAGCACCCTCTCCTCCAGCGACATTGTTTTGGGTCGGCCTCTGGAATCAGTTCAAATGACTTACGAGGTGCAGACAAAGGAACCGCTTTGGGAAAGTCATATTCCTGGTCGTAGTGCTAGTAAGTTGACTGTCTGATATCCAATAGTTCTCCCCAGTTGTATGTAATATAGGGTTTTCTGGGCTAACAATGTAATAAATAATACATTAAAAAATGTATACTGCACAGTTTCCTAAGGACTAGAAGCAAAGCTGCCCTCTCTATTGGCGCCATCTTGAATTGTGATGGTGAAAATGTTGGAGAAGACCTGGTGATTGGAATGGACCGTTGTCCCTTTCTACCTCAATCTCCATGTCCATATTCAGCAGTGAGATTGGCCTATAACCCCAGCCCTGTTGCCATTAACATTTTAGAGTTCCAACTGAGCAATGGGGATGCTGCACAACACCATCAATATTAATGTTCTGTGGCTAAACCGGCTTTGGAAGAACTTTCTCCCACATTAATATTGATGTTGTTGCCAGATATTGGAGTTGGGCTCTCTTTAAGGATTTATAGCAGGAACAGTGGATGCACACTCCTCCTGAGGGGCAATGCCATTTTGGATCCGTACCTCGATGATGCAGACAATTTCTCTCTGTTCGTAGCAATTTCGTAGCAATTTCCGTGGGAGAGGGGTGACTTCTGTACACCCTTGATGAGATCTGAGGAGAGAGGGTTGCCTTGACGCAGATCCAATTCCCTTCCGATGCTGCATGGCCGGGATGATTGTTATGGAAAAATGAGCTTTCCATTTCAAGGGATCTGGGAATGTCAAATGGGTTTGTTGATTCTGGAATACGGGATATTGCTTTTGGGACATCTTCACAAACAGTCCACTGTTTAGCCACACACACTGACTCCCATATCACATTCATTATAAGTTTTGAAGATGCATTGCTTTACATATCAAGTGTCAAGTGGGCTTACTTATAAAGCGTTCCAGGCCTGGATATTTTGTCATGCATTCTGTGATAAATTGACTTTGTCGAAAACCCAGTATAAATAAAACGGATGTGAATGACCTTGACATTGTTGCCTGACACAATCATTCTATCAGACTTATTAAGGAATCCAGAAGCATTGGTCATTTTGACTGTTAAATTTAGTGACAGAGCCATTATTGGTCATGATTTTAGGGGTCTCCTTCTGAATCTTATGTACCTACTAGCACTTTATGAATCCATCTATTTCCATCATGCACAAACATTTCTAACTAGGCAACACAAATTGCTTATCATACACTACATGTCCAAAAGAACTGTACTTGTCGAACATCTCATTCCAAAGTCATGGGCATTTATATGGAGTTGGTCCCCCCTCTTCTGGGAAGGCTTTCCACTAGATGTTGGAACATTGCTGCGGGGACTTGCTTCCATTCAGCCACAAGAGCATTAGTGAGGTTGGGCACTGATGTTGGGCGATTAGGCCATCCTCGCAGTTGGTGTTCCAATTCATTCCAAAAGTGTTCGATGGGGTTCACGACAAACCGATCTCGACAAACCGTTTCTACATGGACTTCACTTTGTGCACTAGAGCATTGTCATGCTGAAACAGGAAAGGGCCTTTCCCAAACTGTTGCCACAAAGTTGGAAGCATAGAATTGTCTAGAATGTCATTGTATGCAGTAGCGTTAAGATTTCCCTTCACTGGAACTAAGGGGCATGGCCCGAACCATGAAAAACAGCCCCAGACCATTATTCCTCCACCAAACTTTACAGTTGACACTATGCATTCAGGCAGGTAGTGTCCTCCTGGCATCCGCCTAACACAGATTAGTCCGTCGGACTGCCAGATGGTGAAGTGTAATTCATCACTTCAGAGAACGCGTTTCCACTGCTCCAGAGCCAAATGGTGGCAAGCTTTACACCACTCCAGCCGATGCTTGGCATTGCGCATGGTGATCTTAGGCTTGTGTGCGACTTTTTGAGCCATGGAAATCTATTTCATGAAGCTCCCGACAAACAGTTTTTGTGCTGACATTGCTTCCAGTGGCAGTTTGGAACTCGGTAGTGAGCGTTGCAACCAAGGTCAGACGATTTTTACATGATACGCGCTGTAGCACTCGGCGGTCCCGTTCCTATGACGGCTTTTAAAGTCACTGAGCTCTACTGTAAGGCCATTCTTCTGCCAACGTTTGTCTATGGAGATCGCATGACTGTGTGCTCGATTTTAAACACCTGTCAGGAATGGGTGTGGCTGAAATAGCCGAATCCACTAATAGTGTACATTAAACATCTGAATTTGCATCGACCATATATAGAACAAAATGTGTCAATAATGAAAACCATGTCTTGGCTCAGACTCCCAAAGAACATTTTACTGACAAAACCCATATACAGTGGGGCAAAAAAGTATTTAGTCAGCCACCAATTGTGCAAGTTCTCCCACTTAAAAAGATGAGAGAGGCCTGTAATATTCTTCACAAGGTTTTCACACACTGTTGCTGTTATTTTTGCCCATTCCTCCATGCAGATCTCCTCTAGAGCAAGGATGTTTTGGGGCTGTTGCTGGGAAACACGGACTTTCAACTCCCTCCAAAGATTTTCTATGGGGTTGAGATCTGGAGACTGGCTAGGCCACTCCAGGACCTTGAAATGCTTCTTACGAAGCCACTCCTTCGTTGCCCGGGCGGTGTGTTTGGGATCATTGTCATGCTGAAAGACCCAGCCACGTTTCATCTTCAATGCCCTTGCTGATGGAAGGAGGCTTTCACTCAAAATCTCACGATACATGGCTCCATTCATTCTTTCCTTTACACGGATCAGTCGTCCTGGTCCCTTTGCAGAAAAACAGCCCCAAAGCATGATGTTTCCACCCCCATGCTTCACAGTAGGTATGGTGTTCTTTGGATGCAACTCAGCATTCTTTGTCCTCCAAACACGACAAGTTGAGTTTTTACCAGAAAGTTCTATTTTGGTTTCATCTGACCATATGACATTCTCCCAATCTTCTTCTGGATCATCCAAATGCTCTCTAGCAAACTTCAGACGGGCCTGGACATGTACTGGCTTAAGCAGGGGGACACGTCTGGCACTGCAGGATTTGAGTCCCTGGCTGCGTAGTGTGTTACTGATGGTAGGCTTTGTTACTTTGGTCCCAGCTCTCTGCAGGTCATTCACTAGGTCCCCCTGTGTGGTTCTGGGATTTTTGCTCACTGTTCTTGTGATCATTTTTTTTTTGAGATCTTGCGTGGATCCCAAGATCGAGGGAGATTATCAGTGGTCTTGTATGTCTTCCATTTCCTAATAATTACTCACACAGTTGATTTCTTCAAAACAAGCTGCTTACCTATTGCAGATTCAGTCTTCCCAGCCTGGTGCAGGTCTACAATTTTGTTTCTGGTGTCCTTTGACAGCTCTTTGGTCTTGGCCATAGTGGAGTTTGGAGTGTGACTGTTTGAGGTTGTGGACAGGTGTATTTTATACTGATAACAAGTTCAAACAGGTGCCATTAATACAGGTAACGAGTGGAGGACAGAGGAGCCTCTTAAAGAAGAAGTTACAGGTCTGTGAGAGCCAGAAATCTTGCTTGTTTGTAGGTGACCAAATACTTATTTTCCACCATAATTTGCAAATAAATGTATTAAAAATCCTACAAAATGATTTTCTGGATTTTTTTTCTCTCTAATTTTGTCTGTCATAGTTGAAGTGTACCTATGATGAAAATTACAGGCCTCTCTCATATTTTTAAGTGGGAGAACTTGCACAATTGGTGTCTGACTAAATACAGTGGGACAAAAAAGTATCTCTGACATGGGTCGCCAATACAGCTGTCCAGCTAAAATCCCCCTCTCTCCATCCCCCTCCTTCCCTCCACCCCCCTCCCTCCATCCCTCTCTCCCCCCCTTCAACCCATCTAGCTTTTGCGTGCGAGCTAGTAAGTGGGACCTCTTAGGGGGCAAAGAGTGACCTCAATTCAATCTGATGTCTCGCCTATCGATCTTTTCCGATGGCTGCCTGGGCTGCCATATCCCCCGGAGACAGACAGCTTGGCCGTCCTTGTAATGGCTGACGTTCACGTTTAAAAACCTCTGGCCTGTTTATCAAGCACAAGCCCCCATATCCCTCCCCCATCCCCCTCCCCCGAAATATAAATTACACAGGATGAATTGGAATACAAACCCCCCAACCCCCCAGCCTTGTTTTACAGATTTTCCTCACATGCATTACTCATCTGCGGAACCTTTTGCAAAATGTGAAGTGTTTGTCAATACAGATTGAGGAGTTGTCTGGGTTAAATGCATGTGACTGGTGCCTGTGTGTGTCATCTCCAGAGGTACCTGTGTGTTTTAGGAGGCGATGGGACCTGGAACAATTACTGTCAGGCTACGAGTGACGTATCGGCAGGGTTATTGTATTTATCATCCCAACCTCTGACTTGAGCCTTGATTGGTGAGGCCTAACCTCCAGATTGCTTAGATGCATGCAGCTATTTTGCAATGCTGTTCCAATATTGGTTTATTCAATGAAATACTTCTATGTTCACACATGGGGAAGTACTATACAACCTCGAATTTGATGTTTGACTCCACCTACTGATTCAAATGTCTATGTGGTCATGTTTTGATGGTATGTGTAGGTTGAAATGTTCTCTGCGAAAAGGCAGGTGTGCAAAACGGAAGGCAAGAGTAATGATTTCCAAGCCATTCAAAGCAGCCATGCCAGTGTTTGATTTACCCTTACCCCCCAGTGGTGTATACACACACACACACACACTCACACACACATACACACATATACACACACACACACACACCTACCTTTGGGCCACATGTGTTTTTTATATTCATACCAAGGGAGGGAAAAAAAAGTGTGCTTCCAAAATGGGGGTTGAGGGGTCATGGTGTTTGGCCAGGAGTGACAGCTCTGAAATGAAGGCATAAGTCACTCTCCTACTCACCACACGCACCATTCTGGGATAGTGTGAGAGGGGAGGGGAACAGAACAAGGCTATGAAGGGTAGGGTACTGTGGAGGGAGAAGGCTGTAAGGCAGTTGGTGGGAGGGAGGTGGGGTGTAAAGGGCACAAGGTTACAGTGTGGGGTAGTGGTGTGTGATGGGAGGAGTGGGCGGGGGGAGAATGACTGAATATAAAGCATGTCTTTAGGGAGGCAGAGGACCTGTGAGCTCTTCTCTCTTACCTTTATCAGGCTGTCACAGAGCTGCCACTCCGAGTGAAGGACCACAGATGTTGTTTACACATACAGTACCCACCCACCAAGCCACTCTCTCTCACACACACACACACACACACACACACACACACACACCACCTTGAACTGAAGGGTCAAAGACCATGTGTGCACTTTCTCTTGATTCTCTCTCTCTCTCTCTCTTTTTCTCTCTATTTTCCCTGACTCAAACACACACATACATCATTAAGTGAGAGGTCAGAGTGTTTGTTTATACTCTATCTCTCACACGAACAGCAGGGGTGTATCAACATTTGGGCTGCACCCTGCCGTGAGAGTTGGTGAGTCCCCCACTTTGTTTCTCACTGATTGGTTAAGACTATTGATTGGTTTCATGCCTCTGTACCCCATCATATCCAAACAACTCGAGATAAACACACTGTCCACACTGAGTGACTACTACTCATGGCCAATGGACTGCACTACATGGAATTACCCATATGACTTGAGCCATCTGTCATAAGCTTGGTCTAAAATGGCCACTTGAATTCATATTGACTTTGTGTATCACCTGATTTCAGCCTGTTCTTTGGTAAAAAGATCATTTAGTTGTATTATGTTGTAGTCATAATGACAGAATATGTCATGGTGTTTGAAGTGAATATACTTTTGATAGTCTACTTAAACATCTAAAATGTTAGTCATGGTTATGACTGGTTATGACATCTGTAAGTCATGTTTTAACAGCATTAGGCAGGCAATACATTCATAGAGTAGGATGTTAGCTGGTTCGCATAGGTCTTACAAGTGGTTGAGATCATAGCAACACAAGACGGAGAAATAACTGTGAACAACATATGTTTATTTCAATTAATGGATCCATAATTTCCAAACAAAAAAATAGAGAGAAAAAAACATACTCTTATAGAAATATTCTGTGAACTAATTCATCAACAGACAGTCCTGCTCTCCAAGGTCCCAATGGCTTTCAAATCCCAATAATTGTTGCTGATACCACAGTGCCACGTTAAAAAACAGACTGGTCGTCCAACAATCAGTGTTGCCTTACAGCCCGTCATCAATTGATGGTAACTCAAACGCATAATAATATCTATGCTACATCACAGTAGATGACCATTGTAACTTTAATGGAGGTTTGGAGGTTAGTGATACAATGTCCTAGTATGCTGCTTGAATGACAATTGAATTGAGGTGGTCTCTACCCCTACATGACAATGTCATGTGGAGGACATATTGCCTGTCATAACAGGTAACTTCAGATTATGGCACAGTCATAAAATAAATGCTCAGTGACAAAATCTTGTTCTAAGGCAAGTACAACTAGAGTTTTCAAATGCGTATTGATCCAGGCTCCATAACAATTTACATTTTCCACAAAAACATCAAATGTGATTGTGACATGAAACTAACTGGCATTAACTGGCATGTGTCATGTCATTTCTATGACAGCATTATGTAGATGTTATGAAGGGATACTTGTATGATATTCCGCTTTGAAACAGTGGCAGAAGTACACTGACCATTACCAGTTAGTGGCCCTGTAGTTTTGACCTCAAAATGGCAGCTGAGGAAGAATCTACCAGTGCTGTGTGTATGATGGGAGTAGGTCGAGTGTGGGTTCTGGATAGTTTCACATTGCAAGTGCCTATTTTTATTTTTTTTATTTGCAACTTCCCACACCCTCTGACATCAAATTATAGACAAAACAAAAGGTATTTTTGTCACCACTACCACAAAGACAATTAATATCCATGTTCCACTTTGATACAGGCTGTTGATAGGTATTTTGCCCTGGGTGAGGCGTGATTCTCTGTTTCCTAGTGGCATGTCTGTCCTGTCTGTCCTGTCTCCCCATCCTGAACCTGAGCTAGTCTCAACATACCCCTTAACGTGGATGTCTATGAGTCAATGACATACATATGGACACAATCATGAATTTCTCTCATTATAAACAGTGCTAATACACACACACACGCACAATAAATGTCTTCTGAAAATTCCAAGGAAATTTGGCATTCATTTTTTAATGGCTTCTGGTTTATTAAAAAATAATTGGTTGATGAAGAACCTTTGGCCTGGCTCTCTCGGTCAAGCAGTTCTATCGGCAAAGGCCTTGCTCTAAATCGCCAGACAGTGGAGATTCTTGGACACGTGTCCTTTAGATGCAAGCACAGTGCCAACAATACAATGACTGCGTCGCCAGTAGCCGCAACCGCTTCGAGTCCAAGACTGACAAAATTGCCTTTAACGGCGTGAGTCCTACAGAGCTGCAGGAGAAAAACCCTTCTGCCAACCGGCCCGTCTAGTGCCACCTCACAAACGTGGCGTTGGCGAAGTAGGAGGGGCCATGGCAGCCACCAAGTCTCTCTATTGGCTGTGGTCCCCTGGAGAAGAGGCGTGTGAATGGCTGGATTGGTGAATGGGGGAGGGGAGTGGTGAGATAGTCAGGTGATCGGTCTGCTTTTTGCTGGAACGGTGGTGGTCTTCCAGGGGATGGATGGAGGAGATAAACAGAGGGATTGAGGGATGGTCGATGAAGGCTGGATGAAGAGCTGAATACGCAGCGACTCGTCTTCCTCAGGGCCCGTTCTCATTGTAGTGGAGGGAGATGGGGCGGTCGCGCTGCACGGGCATGTAGGGCCAGTTGTAGCTGGAGCCGGAGAGGAGCATGTCGCGCAGCAGCGTCTCGATGGGCGTCTTGCCCACCAGGCGCACAAAGAAGAGTTGCTCGATGACGGGCGAGGAGACGATGCGGAGGGAGGGCAGCCGCAGGAGCAGGCGGCCGAAGCGGTTGGGCTGGCTGGGGTACTGGTTCCTCACATATTCCTCCAGGGCACACTGGGACTTCTCCTGGATGCTCTCCACGTGGGCCACATCCGACAGGCCCATGGCATCTGAGAAGGGGAGGAGAAGATTAGGCGTTGATGAGTTTCTGGTTCATTATGGTTTTGATGAGTTGACCTAACACTGAATTGCAATGTGAATTTGTGTCCAGCTACGTACATACATTAGAGCTGAAATGTCAGTATCCTTATGTAAATATGTCATTCAATGTAGTGGAATACAATTCCATTTGCCTTCAGTTGTGGGTCGAGGTTTTGTCCATGCTCTCACACCTCCCCTAGCACCGATCCCTGGTGTGAGTCTCACACCTTCCCTAGCACTAGTCCCTGGTGTGAGTCTCACACCTCCCCTAGCACCAGTCCTTGGTGTGAATCTCACACCTCCCCTAGCACCAGTCCCTGGTGTGAGTCTCACACCTCCCCTAGCACCAGTCCCTGGTGTGAGTCTCACACCACACAGAGAGTGTGTTGACTGTGTGTGATACTTTTCACACCCTTCGAGCTCGGTGGTTATGGGGTCAGAGGTGGGTGAACTCAAAAGTCCCATTTAGTGTACTGCACGGTGCTGTGCTGTACTGCACGGTACCGTACTGCACATTCAGTACTACTGTGCCCGTGTTTCTGTCCCCAGTATGAACCTTGTTTAAAGGCTGCATCGAACAGTGAGGGTAATTTTCTCCCAAGTGCTTTACTCTAGTGTGCAGCAGAAGCACTGGGACAGGATATTTTACCCACCACCCAGCACGCTAGTCCCTTTGTCACAGTACCCTTTAATCGGCCCCCTGTGCAATATTGGTCCTGCTGAGCATCAGTTCCGCATAACAAAAGATTAATATGCCTCATATTTTTGTCACATAGGGCCCCCCCAGGGGGAGTATAACTGCAAAATCTGACACATTTCCCACTTTGAGGGCAGGTGTGTAGTTTTTTTTTAGCTATCTGCAATTTTAGGGTCTGTGTGAGGCATCAGTGGCTGAGAAAGCAAGGGCTGTCTGTGTGACTGAACCCTCGCATGCAACTCCGACACCTCCGCAGGCATCCTTTACAGGCACCACTTCCCTTTGTCTGGCTCCCTGAGCACACACAGCCACACTCTGGGGATGAAGATGGTGGCAGTGGTAAGATGGCCGCTCTTTGATTCGGGGTGATGGAACTGGGATATAGGGTGGAATGTCTGTGGGCGGAGGTGAGAAGGGGTATTGAGAGTTTGTCTGTCCTTGTTAGCTCATGCAGGCAGGTCTCAATGGGGGGGGGGGGGGGGGGGGGCTGGTCAACGACTGGTCTGTCTATCTCATTGTGTGTACGTGCATGTGTGTTGGCTGGAGTTGTGGGACGGATCACATGGATGCTCAGGGCTACAGGGGTTATGTAGGTCAGGGCCTGGGCTGTGGCGAATCCCTCTTGTCGCTGCAACCCACCATGAATAATTCAAGCACAGTGGTGGGGGCAGGGGTGAGAGGGCTGGGGTTTGGAGAGGAGGAAAGGGGAGGGGCTGCCTGACTGGTTTCAATAATAGATGGAAGCGTGAAGGAGAGGAGGGTGATGAAATAAATGAGGAGAGCAAAGGGGTTCTTCAGCCATCCAAATGGAAGAGTGCGGGCATAGTTATTCTGACAAGCTGTGTGATGGAGACAAGGAAAAGGGTGATCGACAGGAAACAAAAAGCAAGACCTCAGAGTTGGGTTCTCTCACACTCATACCCCCTGGGTCATAAACAATGAGTCCTCCACACATCTCAATCCCAGATCTGACAGCATTCTGGGTGGTGTAGAATAACCATAACTTTCTACTGTGCCTCATACAGTGGCAAAAGTGGTTTATCAAAGCAATAAGCAAACTATTGTTTTTATATTGCTATTTCACCAATATCTACGCTTCTTTATCTCATAAGTAGTCTATCCATGATAATATTTGTATGGTATCCATACATTATTGATACATTGTTTACAAAGGCATTGTTAACCACTTGGTTGTTAACCACATGCTGTATTGCAGACTCTATACGTCTACTAACTTATCTGGAGTGACCACTATTAGCTATATGTGTAGTTCCGCACAAAATACAACACAAACTATCCTACAGATAGACATAAACAAAGACATATAGAAACAGAAACCACTAAAGTCAACGCCACTCACCGGAAGTGAAGAGCACGATGGATTTGAGGCAGGAGTACTCAGCCGTGTCCACCTGCAGAACCTTCAGTTTCTCCACCTGCTCCTGGAACACCCGGATGTGGTCCATGAACGCCACCACGCGCTCCGCAGACATGGGCGATGCGTGCAGGCCAGCCGCCGCCAGCAGGGGCGCCACGTGCAGCGGCATGGAGCACTGGGCCGCGTTCAGCACAAACAGCTCACTCCATGACATGCGCAGGAGCGCCACCTAGGGCACGGGAGGAATGATGGTAGAATTGGTTAGTTCAGAGTAGACAGAGGGTGGTTCTGGGAAACAGGGATAACAGTGTTTATCTTCCTTATGCAGATGATTGAGTATGGAAAGTGTTAGTGATATGCTCCAACTTAAAGGCTGCTGAACCCACAATTGAACCTTTACATTGCATCTACAGCTCATCCATAAGGGACTACCCAAATAATTTCTATTTTCTAGTCAGGCATAACAAAATATTTAGTCAGGCATAGTTTCTAGTCAGGAATCAGGGTGGTCCTCCTCACCTGGTCCATGAGCTGAAGGTCAGGGAAGAAGGGGATGTTCTTGGCCCACTCCACAGCGCTGAAGAGCAGCCGTGCGGCCAGCTCGCAGATGTTCTCGATGCCCATCAAATTGTTTCCCTGCATGCACTGGGACCCGTAGCGGGATGTGGGGTAGGGCTCGGCGCGCAGCAGCAGAGAGATGAATCCTGATAGGTAGGGCTGCCCATTGTAAGGGTCGCTGCCATTGGTCAGGTACTGACCCGGGCTAGACTGGGAGTTGGACATGCGGCCTCTCTGGACAGCTGAGGGAGAGAGAGAAAGAAAGAAAGGGTTTAGAGAATAAGAAGATATGGCATTTGAATTTTATGAGCAAAATACATTTGCCCTCTTTTGACATTTCATAAGCGAATACACAAGTGCTAGAAGCTAATTGTTTGGCGTGGTGCAGGTACAGTAGGAGCTAACTTGGTTAGACTACTGCACCTTTCGTTCATTCATGTGGCTGCACCCTATGAGATTTTATTTCAATCCAGGCTGGCACAGTTACATTAACATTTAGGACCTGAAGCTTCTCTGTCATCACGTCGTCATTACTGCATCCAGCACTAACCGGCTTGATTTAGTAGGCTGCAATTACCACCGTGTCATAAAGCACCATCTAGAGGCACTCAAACGAGTCTGCTCTTTCTCAATGGGAATATATAGGGCCAAATCACACTGGGGCTAGCAGCTAAAAGACATGTCATGGTGGGTGCCTGGGGAGAGGAGGAAGGAGGGTGGAGGTTGGAGGTGGGGGGCGCAAAGTGTGGAGAAACGGGGGGTAATTTCTGCGGCTCTAAATGTGTCGGCACTCTGTCTCCTGACCGGCAGACCCCGGTGCCGTGCATCAGTGAGTAATGGCAACCAGCAGCCAGTAAAGACACTACGGTTCTTCACACCTCTGCCCCCCCCCCCTCCCCCCCCCCCTCCCCCCCCCCCCCCCCCCCTGCCAAATGGCTCAGCCGAAGAGGAAGAGGGCACGCAGAGGCTAAGCACACATCCCCACCCCCGCCGAACTATGATGTGGCGGCTCAAAGCCCATTTGGAAAACACCTGTTCAGTCATCCCCGCTGTCTGACTAATAACTCCATCTACAGTTACAGAACGAGGGAGAGAGAGGGGAGAGCACGAGAAGGGGAAGGGAAGGGAAGGGAAGGGAAGGAAATGGAAGGAAAGGGAAGGAAAGGGAAGGGAAGGGAAGGGGAAAGAGAGGTGATGAGGGAAGGCAGAGGTAGTGACAGAATGAGTGATAGAAAAGGTTAACAGAGAGAGGAACAAGAGAAAATAGTGTAGGAGAGAGGGGCGAGAGAGAGAGAGAGAGAGAGAGAGAGAGAGAGAGAGAGACAGTGAGAGAGAGAGAGAGAGAGAGAGAGAGAGAGAGAGGAGGGCTAGGGTTTGGAAAAGACTTTGAAACTCAGCATCACCTGTCCTTCGACACAATAGCTGTGAAAATTGAATACACTACAGTGTATCAAAGAGGACAGGTCAAATCACTCAAGAACATAGTAAGTCAATAGATTCGTCCATAGAATTTCAAGACTGTTGACTGATTAGAAAAACGTTTGGGTTTGTGACCAAAAAATATTGGTCTCCCTTGAACTCAAGCAACTTCTGTCCCAGGGAAAGAATGTTGTCTCATTTGGCAAACAACAACATAGCGTACAGAGACCGCATTGAACAATGGGCCATACCATGTCACTCACAAAAAAAAAAACTCCTGGTCGTACTCAAACCTGAACTTTTTTCTAGAGCACTGTTGTCCTTCATTAGAGGTTAGTATGTTATAACTATCTGAATTTAAAAAAGATGTATCAATACATCATAATGATTAATGCCATAATCCACCAGACGACAAATCCACCACTTCCACTTGTCTTCTGAAAGGCCTCTTTGAGGAGGTTGTGTGTGAATGCATGAGTCGAAATGACGCATCAACAGCATCTCTATGTGAATGAGCAAGGGAAATGAATGAGACAGGGAGAGAAGGGCATAGACAGGGTAAAAGGGAGAGGGAGAAAGACAGTGAGTGGCACTGGATGAGAGAGAGAGAGAGAGAGAGAGAGAGAGAGAGAGAGAGAGAGAGAGAGAGAGAGAGAGAGAGAGAGAGAGAGAGAGAGAGAGAGAGAGAGAGAGAGAGAGAGAGAGAGAGAGAGAGAGAGAGAGAGAGAGAGAGAGAGAGAGAGAGAGAGAGAGAGAGAGAGAGAGAGAGAGAGAGAGAGAGAGAGAGAGAGAGATGTAGGGACAGATTTTAATGCCTGCCATAATCGATTTCTAGTGTGGTTGGAAAGACTGGCAAACAGTGGGACCAAACAACGAAAGAGCCTAAAACCCCAAACAGAAAGACCATGGCAATACATCAAACCTCATGGTACATAAATAAGGCAGAGGGGAGAAAAGGGCACAAAACAGGTATCATGGGCGATTTCAGCTCTGACTTTTAAAAAACACCACCCCAGCGAGTCACAGAGAGTGTGTGGCGGTGGAGTTAAGCACGCCTCATCTTACCACGGCTGGCCTTATTTGGCCTTTAGTCACTGCTAGAAGTACAAGACAGTTGAGCAAACTATTGTAGATAAATACAATTAAGGACTATCTGCTACTGTAAAAGGTCATAGTCAGGGGCTATGTACTAGAAGCATGACAGATTTGGCACAGCCTCATTGTCAACTGAGATTAGTGGTATAATGGTTTTCATGTAGTCCCTTAAAAGTCTGCTAACAAAAAACACAACATACTGTAACATTCAAAACACAGATACACACAACAATAGTTTTTTTGTTTGATTTACAGTAAAGCAGTCTGTATTGTGTAAGCCCGCTCAGAGAGGAGTGTCTGATGACTGTGTGACATTCATGTGTTATTCCTGTGCTTCTCACAGATTCCTTTAGTTTGGGTTAAACTCTGAACTCTGGGTTCACTGCTCTCACTCTGCACGCAAGGGTAAGTGAAGAACCAACCCCCGGGCAAAACGTCAAACCATTTACCCGTAGTCAAATACAAATACACAGAGGAAGGTGGGGCAAGGCTGTGAGAAAGATGTGGAGAGAAAGAGAGGAAGAAAGGGTGAGAAGAAAGGAGAGGAAAAAAGGAGGTTGAGAAAGAAGATGAAGGTGAGTGTAAGAGGAGAGAATTGAGAAATGGTTCCCAAACTGTGGGGCGCACCCCCGAGGGATCGGAAAGGGAGGACGTGGGGTCCCCCCCACAAAAATAAATAAATTAAGGAACTCAGTCCGGCTTTAAACATACTCTTGAAAGTTGTAATAGTCGAATGCACAAGGTGCGATTTGGAAATTGGGTAGTGCATCATCAGTTCCTCTTGACATGTTAGTCATTGCAGACCTTAGAGACCTATAAATATCACATGAATAGACATTAGACATGACAAAATGTGTAGAATTGCAGGACATTTTTTATTTTACCTTTATTTAACTTGGCAAGTCAGTTAAGAACAAATTCTTATTTTCAATGACGGCCTAGGAACAGTGGGTTAACTGCCTGTTCAGGGGCAGAACGACATATTTGTACCATGTCAGCTCAGGGGTTTGAACTTGCAAACTTCCGGTCGCTAGTCCAACGCTCTAACCACTAGGCTACCCTGCCGCCCCCGAAACAAGCTTTCAACATACAAAATTATCTCCACCAACAAGAGGGCTGTGAACAGTTTGTGTCATGAACAGTGCTTGTGCCCATAGAAATAGACGTGGCGTATGCGCGTTGGGGGGGGGGGGGGGGGGCACGGTATATTCCTCAATGCTGGAAAGGGGGGCCATAGTAAAAAAAGTTTGGGAACCCTTGAAAGAGACAATGGGATCGAGGAAGAGGGAGGGAAACAGAGTGAAGTATGACATTGTATGGAAAGGGAGAGGCAACGGATAAAGAGACAGGGAAAAAGAGAGATTCAGACAGACGGGGATGGAGAGAGCTCCCGGTGAGGACGCTCAGACGCGTTAGCTGCAAACGTAGCCCCTTTAATATCCACCCAGTCATGTTGGCGCTGCTTTGATGAAGCAGATGTGAATTCATAACAGAAATGCACCCTGCACGAAGGAGTGGTCTGGTTTTCTATCTATTCGATCACACAAAAAAGCTATGCTATACAAGCGACTCAATCATTTTCATTGCATTGAGTTAAAACTCAATGGCTGTTTATCAAGGAAATTGGTGTAAAGTCACCTGGACTCAATACTTCAAAATGTAACAATGGACATGGATAATGCTAGACAATGTAAAAGCTAGCCTTTCATATTGTAGCAATAGGCTAACCTGGCTATGGTACAAACAAGAGAGAAAATTAGAGACTCAACAAAGAAATATGACAATATGACATGCAATGTATTGTGAACTGGAGTCTATTCACCTTGAGGTGTCAAAGGAAGCCCATCTCTGCAGAGTGAGCTCTATTCCTCCCCACACATCCCCCTCCTCTAAAATATTAAATGCTAGCCGTGGGGCTATCAGAATGGGAAACGACGAGTGCCTCAGCTCAATGGTCTCTTCGTGGCCTATCACTTCAATGGAGGCTGCTTTCTGGCAGTGAATAATGGCAAGGCCTCTGTCAATATGGAAGCCATGGTGCTGGAACCTCACCGACAGCTTGGACTGGGGAGAGTGAATTAGCCTATTAGCTTTACGTAAAGAGACCTATTCTAACATGTCAATAAACTATGACAGTATTGTAATAGGGAAATGTTTTGGCAGGCCAGAGTTTAGGGGGCAAACTAGTTTCGGTTTTTGATTGCCTGCTCATACAAACTGGACAACGTGTATGGGTTAGTCAATAAAGGCAGTCAGTTAGCAAGCTGTGGTACTTACTCAATAGAGTCAACCTCACATTTGGACCTTGAACATGTCCATTATTAATGTTTAGTTTCTGGTTCCCGTTGACCTACAGTATATCTGTCTCTGTGTTTGGTTGGTGTGAACCAAGGTTCACCAACTGTAGCAATCCTATGTATGAGTAACTGAATATCAATATACAGGACTTTCCCTGTGTTATTTACCATTGTGGGACACACAATAGGAGTCACAATTGAGATAATCTGTCTTTGAATGTTCTGTCTATGAACAGTCGTAAATATGTACTTACTATGAACAATCTAAAGCAGGGGTCTCCAGCAGGTCGATGGCGAGCTACAAGTAGCTCGCAGCCCACCTTGAGTAAATCGCCAAACAATTCTGAAAGTACATGCAATTTTCACGTGTTCCACGGCAAACTGTCATAAACAAATCTCAGAAGTATCAGACACCACAAGCTCCCAGCTACTATTTATTGACATTATCACACCCCTAGTTAGTCACTATTGGCTTAAAAAGCCAAACCTAACACTATCTGCCAATTAATGTCCAGCAATATTGCTCCTGTCTGTCTGTGTGGTGCGTGCGTTTGTCACTCCGTGTGTAGTCAGCTGATGTGATAACCGTCTTGTGGGTTGACAGAAATACTTTCCCCCAATCAAATCAAATCAAACATTATTTGCCACATGCACAAGAATACAACAAGTGTAGACTTTACTGTGAAATGCTTACTTACAAGCCCTTAACCAACAGTGCAATTCAAGAAGAAGAATATATTTACCAAGAAGGCTAAAATAAAAAGTAATAATAAAAAGTAACACAATAAGAATAACAATAACGAGGCTATATACAGGGGCAACGGTACCGAGTCAGTGTGCGGGGGTACAGGCTAGTTGAGGTAATCTGTACATGTAGGTGGGGGAGAAGTGACTATGCATAGGTAACAGACTAGCAGCAGTGTACAAGGGTGAGGGAGATGTCAATGTAAATTGTCCGGTGGCGATTTTAATGACTTGTTCAGCAGTCTAATGGCTCGGGGGTAGAAGCTGTTAAGGAGCCTTTTGGTCCTAGACTTGGCACTCCGGTATCGCTTGCCGTGCGGTAGCAGAGAAAACAGTCTATAACTTGGGTGACTGGAGTCTCTGACAATTTTATGGGCTTTTCTCTGACACCGCCTATTATATAGGTCCTGGATGGCAGGAAGCTTGGCCCAACTGATGTACTGGGCTGTTCGCACTACCCTCTGTAGTGCCATACGGTCAGATGCCGAGCAGTTGCCATAACAGGAGGTGATGCAACCGGTCAGGATGCTCTCGATGGTGCAGCTGTAGAACCTTTTGAGGATCTGGGGGCCCATGCCAAATCTTTTCAGTCTCCTGAGGGGGATAAAGGTTTTGTTGTGCCCTCTTCACGACTGTCTTGGTGTGTTTGGACCATGATAGTTCGTTGGTGATGTGGACACCAAGGAACTTGAAACTCTCGACCCACTCCACTACAGCCCCGTCAAAGTTAATGGGGGCATTTTCCTGTAGTCCACAATCAGCTACTTTGTCTTGCTCACATTGAGGGAGAGGTTGTTGTCCTGGCACCACACTGCCAGTTCTCTGACCTCCTCCCTATAGGCCCTCTCATCATTGTCTGTGATCAGGCCTACCACTGTTGTGTCGTCAGCAAACTTAATGATACCAGTTTCCAAACTTTTAAAAATGGGTATTCTGATTTGATGTGAGCTCACGACACGTTTCATTTTTTAAAAGTAGCTCCCGTGCTAGAAAAGGTTGGAGACTTCTGTTCTAGAGTGTGTACTCTAATGGATAGTGTGCCTGCCCATGCCAATATCTGGGTGCATGTCACCATGTGAGTTCGTATCTGTGACCATTTCACTATGTGTGGTAGCTGGTAGGGAATGTATTGTATGCATGAGAAGGCTGTCAAGTATACAGTGTGTTCTTCAAACGTGTGAATTTGACAAACATCACAGTCTATATTGGTCTTTTTTGGTCCCACTAAGGTCAAAGGAGCACATATGGAACATTCAGACAGCAGAACATGATATGCACTTCACTCCCAACTAGCCCAAGGAACTGTCAGCCAGTTTCACAGGTTCACTGTCTCTTTCTTCCTCACTCCCTCCTCATCCCTTAAACCAGTGTTCTACTCTAAGCAGGAATGTCATTGAGAAACATGGAGTAGAGATGCCAGAGGTGCCAAACAGGTAGAGCAGCAAAGAGGTAAATATGACCTTTTACATGACTATTTAGTATAAATCAACCTTTAACACAAGATATTAGATATGTATGTGGGCTGAAATAGAGTGACCTCTCAGTCAAGTTACATACTAAGGGTCACCCTAAAGATCAGCTGGACTGTCCAAATAACGCTCCAGAATTAGCCACGTACAACACCAGCGAATGTGAAACTTGTCTTAAATAATGCAGATGTGTGTGTGGTATATTTTGGAGCCAGTTACTGCATGGATTGGATCAATTACTCCCTCACTTTTTGTACCTTACTAAAAAGTTGCCATGTTTAACAGAATTTCGCCACTAGGGAGTGGTGCATTTTTGGAGAGGGAGGGGAGATGTGGGGCACCGACTTGGTCAACAAGAAAGGCCCACGTAACCACAAACATAACCTGTCAGGTTTGTTTTTATATGCTTTGTTGCAGATATTATGCTCTATTTGTTTATTTCCACTGGTAGAGGCCTACTACTCCATCAATACATTACTTTTAACAATGTTACCAACAGTAGAAGGGCGTGGATAAAATCACTGGGGAAGCCAGGAAAAAAGCCATATTACAACCTATGTGTTGTGATAATTGCGTTGTTTGCTCTATAACCTATAATCTGTCCAGTGAAGTCCCCAATCATTTTGCATGTAACAAACAGTTACATGACCTACAGCATGGTCAAGCAAGTTAATGTTTCTGACATTTTCGGACCACTAAACAACTATTGATTTAGAACCCCGGAGAGTTATCGCAAGTCGCAAAGAAAACAGGAGCTACTTCCACTATTCCAGCCCCATTTCAACTTCAACATTTCAACATCATCTAATCACCTATGCTTAGTCTAATACATTGACAACTAAAATATACAAAAAACAATTCAGTCCAATCATCATAAGCTAAATATGATGTGGCTGTCCATGGTTCCAATTCTGTGTGTGTGTGTGCAAGTAAAAAAAACATGTTGATTCAGCCTACTTGTAGAGAAAGGCCAATGCCATCCTCCTCTCTTTCAAGTTGACAAAACAGTCTATCACTCTGTCATACAGTACATGCTTTTTTGTATTGTTGTCCTGGGCTACCTGGCTAAAATGTTTGTGTGACAAAACTGCACATTTTAGAGTGGCCTTTTATTGTCCCCTGCACAAGGTGCAACTGTGTCATGCTGTTTAATCCGCTTCTTGATATGCCAAACCTGTCAGGTGGATGGATTATCTTGGCAAAGGGGGATTTGCTCATTAACAAGGATGTAAACACATTTGTGCCATTTTGTTTGAGAAATAAGCTTTTTGTACGTGTGGAAAATTTCTGGAATCTTTTATTTCAGCTCATGAAACATGGGACCAACACTTTATATTTTTGTTCAGTATATCTTTTTTCTTGGTCAATTTTTTGGGGACGTCTGGCTTCCCACTGGTTACCAATCCATGTGTCGAGAATAGCGTGATATTTAGATGATTATTTTGTGCATGGCTTGCATAAGTAGGCAATAACTTGTAGTGCTTTCTTTATATTTGGGAAAATGAAAGAAGATATTTCTGATGACTTTTAAAGACGTGACAGTCCTCTGCTTTAACCCAAGAGCAAACACTCGTTTTTGAATAACTATTACAAAGTTAATTATTGATAGTTTCAACAATCAATTTGAGATTATTTCCAAAATTCACAGGGATTATAACTCAGAAAGCCCAATAGCCTTCTCTCATCAGCCGACCCAGGTGCATTATGTAGAAGAAACATGACTTATGTATGACCTCTGAGGAAGACGAAAAGAAGCTTTGGGGGTGTAGTCTTACTGCTTTCTCGCTGCTACCAGTAAGTTTTTTTATGTGATTGCAATGCTGAATTGAAATGTGTGCAATTGGTGCTTCTAGTATTAATTTTCCCCACCATTAGTCTACCTCTGAACATTTCAGGGCAAATGGTTAACAGGACATTATCTTAGGCCCTATTGCCGAGTTAGAAACAGATATGTAGACTATTTCACACCAAATAATGCCTCTAATATTTTGGTTATTATAATCTGACTAAAAAGTTAATTTGTTTTTCTTTTGGTGTTTGAAAATTATTGGTAGGCCTAAAGAAAACAATTAAATATGTTGTATTTACTACCTGACACAGGTTGCCGTTTAAAAGCATTGTTAACACTTGGTTGTAGTACAACACAAGTATGCATAACATTTCAATTATAATGATTGATTGAATGTCAATTAGAGAAGGCCTGCATTAACCACGTCGTCATCTTCAATTTAAAATCAACACTTTTAATATTTTAAAGACGTGCAATATTTAAAAATTGTCCTCAAATGCACTGACACTTACGAAGACACGTCTCTAGGCCTATAATCCACGATGAGGATGAGTCTGTTTTGCGTGTGATTGACTTGTACCAATTTAATCAACACTTGAAAGAATTTAGATTTTTTTAAATCGTGTTTATGCTGAATAATAATCTAGGCCATATAATAGTAACATAGCAAAACAGTAGTTAATATATAATGTAGCCAAATAATGGTCTGATAACATATTGAGTGTGTTTATGTAGATGAAAGGTCAACAGACTGCGGTGCGTCAGGATACTTCCTCGGGTTCATTCAATCAGAAAGGGCCATGGCCGACAAAATGTACCCTGCAGTGCTTTACATGAACTATGTACAGCGTACACACTAGCACACTAACGAGATCCATTGGAGGATAATTTTAGGCGATAGAACGGGTATTTCCACCTAAAATGCATTGTATAGTTCATTATGACAGAGGCTACTGTATTCAAGACCTCGTTTGTAATAGGCCTGCCTGCTAGATACACTCAAACACTGGAAGTTAAACACAGCGTACAGCGTGCTTCATGCACAGAGCGCGCGTCTTCTGTTGACTACAGTTTGTGTCACTATTTGCACTGTTTATGGTCATATCATAGGAACCTTTTGGAGTATCCACAACAGCTTGCGTGGCCAGGTTTATCAACAATTACAGTATATAATTTGCGATAAAATCTATTCCAATAAGCTAACAAGGTTGACTCCATAGTAGGCTACACTGCACAGCGATGCATGTATTTATGTTTATATAAATGTATTGTTGGTGGATAACGCATAAAACACAGAGTACAACGACGTCCAGCATGGAGACATGCATGTGCAAAGCTTTTGTGAGGATTTCGAGTGTCTGGTTCGCCTGTTATAATTTACACAGCTCGTCTGATTGAACATGACGCAGCAAGGTCCTAGCGGACTGATTAAAAGTAAAACGCAGTGCTTTCCGAACACGTTGCCACTGTTCATCTTTCGCACTAATTGACAAGTTCTTAAACATGCACAATACAATACATGTAGCGGGCCCTCTTGTAAACGAATAGGGTGTCGGGGAGCAAACACCAGAATTAATGGGGAGACAAAGGGAGCCCTTTTCCGAGGGGAGAAAAATAATTGCATACCATGGATTGAATAGGACATACAAGAGTAGACGATCTGAAACAACAAGCATTGCGTTACAGCAGACTACAAATGCCTTTTAGGAGAACTATGACTGATAGAAGCAGGAAATATATAAGACACGGATATCTATCTTTAAAGCGCTAACGTTATATGGTTTCAACTTTACGCACCGATATTCGTGACACCAAACGTTCGCCAAAACCAATTTGAAAATTGTATTAGTTTACATTACATTTACATAAAGGATACAGTCTTCAACGAATCTAAAACCCTGTCTTACCTTCTCTTCTCATACCGACTTTGAGGCACTTCTTCAGTCGGCAGTACTGGCACTGGTTTCGATGATGTTGGTCGATGGGACAGTCCCGGTTCCCCCGACATGTGTAACTGAGGTTCCGTCGCACCGAACGTTTGAAGAAGCTTTTACAGCCCTCGCAGGTGAATTGGCCGTAATGCTTGCCACTGGACTTATCCCCGCACACCATGCAGTCCACGTTGGGGATCTTGTCCCCGGAAAGTGCATCGTTCCCCGGGGTGGAACCAGAGGGGGTTCCCGGTGTCCCGCCAGGCTCCTGACTGCAAATCTGGAGCTGGGACCCGGGATCCGCCGAAATGTTCTCTTGCCACTGGTTTACTACCATTGCCATGCTATCCTAAAACACGTTGGTTAAACAACAGATACAAGTCCAACTCCGTAGCGCGGGGAGGAGATAAGAATCCGTTCTGACGTCTTGGGAAAACAAGGCAGAGCGAAAAGGCGCTTCCCACTTCCTCCAAAAAGTATTTAATATATTCTCAAATAGATGTTCTTAATTCGTTAATCAAATGTCCCTGTCGTAAACGTATCGTCTGTAAACTTCTATCAAAGTTTACGAAGACAGCACGGTATCAACATGACTATTTCGTAAGAATGGAGCCTACTGCCAGTGTTCTCCTCTCGGGAGAAATCCATAAACACGCTCTCTCAAAAACTTCGTGTTTTTGAAAAGTCGACCAACAGCATGTACAGAATGGAGAAGTGGTCGTTAAAGTGTCATGTTCATGAATATTGACTGCTTCGAATCTTATTCTGCTTAATAATCGAACTGAACTAAATCAACATCTTCTCTCAATCACAAAAGAACAATACTGACCATAGTTCTACGCAATTATGTGATCGAAGTTGTCTTGTGAACTCATACGGACGTGCAATACCAAAATAAAAGTTGCTTTCGTTCCTCTAATGTTGTGCGCCACGATGAGGACTGAATAGAAATGACGATTAACCATGGATGGAGTGCTCTGTGGTAGATGCAGTATATTTACAAGCAGATATCTTTGCCAATCATGTACTTCACCCGTCGGCAGCCTGTCCCATCTCTGAGAATCATAGTTAGAATTTGGTGAAAGTGACACTAAACAGACGTGCTTGTAGCCCCCCCCCCCCCCTAACCCACCATATAAGGCCAAAACTACCATATAAGGCATGACCCCTCCTCTCGTTGAGAACGGTTTTACGCATGAACGGGCAGATTCAATTGGCAAGAGGAGAATAAAGAAGTAAGGCACTCTCCAATTGGGCAGCCGCGGATTAGCTATACAGTATGTTCTGGTTGAGAGAGTGGCTGTGTTATTCCTGTATAGCAGAGTGTAGCTGTATACACAAATCAATGTAGACATAGATCTTTTTATATATATAATAACACAAAACTGTTAGGCCTCACTCAAAGGGAAAAATGTCTTTATCAAAGTAATAGGCTTATGTCAAATACATCCCCAAACATCAGTCTTTATAAACTTTTCCACTCTACTTTAGCTTTTATTTTCATAGTTTATTTGATGTATATTGAACTCAATCATCCCCACCTTAATTTACTTTTCTAAAAATGTTTTAATGACTTTTATATCCTACTGATACCGCAATGCACTCTTTCTGAATGTTTAATGTTACGCCAACGTTCTGAATGCAATACAGTTTTCACAGTAAGATTATCGATTGTGCCAAACCAAGGTGACAAACTTCTCACCAAGAGACACATATGGAGTGTTAATTTTGTCAGTTTGTTGTGCAGTCAAACTTGCCATCTGGATATCAATGCACAAAAGGCCATAGCAGTAATGAACGATGGCTACAGTGTTTTTCTCTAATGGGGTTTTCAAGTTGAAAACAGTAGGGACCTAATTATCTTTCCAGACAGGTCCTGATCTGTCATAGTAATAAGACCATTGTAGATGACAGCAGCAGAATCCCATGTGAAGACTAAAAGTAAACTCAACCAAAATAGTACATGTTTTCAACCCTTCACTCTGCGGAATTTGATAACCTAGGCCTGGGCCTCGGGATATTAATAGTAGTATATGTAACAGCCATTTGTTAGTGACTTGAACATAGTCAATATCGAAGGTAAGCTATATGCCTAACTCAAATACAAATTGATATTTTCTAACTAAGGTCTGAAATGTCAGAAGTTGATAACAGCATTTAAGCCTAACACCTTTGACAACATCAACAATGTATGTTTTATCGCAAGAGATCTGTGAGTAGATTTTTTTTCCCCAGACGTGTCAAAGCATGCAGAGGGAAAGACTCCCCTACATGTCCCCAACCGGTGTGCGCCAAAAGTTAACTTTCATAAGGTCAATAAATTGTGGCAAATGGAAATGCCATTAACCCGCTATATCTATTCTGACGTGAACTCATTTAGCCTGTGCCATTTAGAAAGCATATTCTATTTGGCGTTCATACTGTTTGAAGAGTTGTACCAGAACAGACCGAACAGCGTGTGTCGTGAAGGCTTGGCGCTTTCAGAAATGCAACGCTCCACACATTTTGCTTTTATGATTTTTACTTTTTCAATAATGAGGATAACTCATCTTTAAAATATCTTAATTACAATGTCATTAGCCAACCTATTGCCGGTGCAGGTTGGTTTGAAAACCATGCGTAAAACTAAATATTCAGTAGGCCTAAAGTATAAACGGAATACAGACTGGGTTATTCACATTCAGAGAAATAAGCTGTGAGAACGGAAAAACTTTATTAACGTTGAAGTGATTTCCCCAAAGGAAAAAAAGCGCAAAGAGGACGGGACCCCACTTAGCTTTTAGCCAGGTTGAGTGCAGTGCTTCAAGTGCCCCGGGCGAAAAAGTTGGCCTCGCGCTCGGCATAATTGTTGTCACATGTAACCTTACCTGTCTTCCAATTAGCCCCTTGACTCGCTATTAGAGCATTCCACTGGCTATAGGCCAGTGACCAAGGGCAATTTTTGGTTTGGGGGCCTAATAATTAGGGTGTAATTCTATACATTGAAGGCTTATGAGGAAGGCTGGAGGAGTTATCAAGTAAATGTAATTGAGCAAAGCAACATTTAATGATGTTCAACCAAAATTGTTATTTAAAAAAATAATGCATATTATATTCTTCAACATAAGTAGATGGACCATTACTAGTTGTAAATTATGTTTTCATTGACCTAAGTGAACTGTTGACATTTGGAACTAGTGAAATTGGATCAGTTTCCATGGCAGATTAATTAGAAGGCATAAAAACGATCCATGAAATTCTAATTGTATTTATTTGTCACATGGTTCGTATACAACAGTTGTATAGTAACAGTGAAATGCTTACTTGTGAGTCAATTTCTATAAATGCAGAGTTAAAGATAAAGATATCAAAGAAAACATAGAAATACTGACAGGAGGAAAAAATTACACAGTAAATAACGAATACCAATGAGTAAAAATGACATGGCTATATACAATGAGTACCAGTAACGAGTTGATGTGTAGTGGTACGAGGTAATTGAGGTAACTATGGACATATAGGTAGGGATAAAGTGACTAGGCAACAGGATATATATAATAGACAGTAGCATCAGCTTAAGTAGTGAGTGTGAAAGTGTATAGGCTGTGTGTGTGGGTGTATGTAGTGTGCATGTGTGTGTGTGTGTTGGTGTGTCAGCGTAAGTATGTGTGAGTGTGTGGGTAGAGTCAAGTGGGTGTGCATAGCCAGTTCAAGAGAGTCATTGCAAAAAGGGTCAATGCAGGTAAAGATGCAGGTAAAGAGACCTGATTTTATGGACCTTGATAATGACTTATTAAGATGACAATAACATTTTGGATTGTATTTCTAAACATAAATTAGGGTTATATTTGTTGTTATTTAGCTGTAACTTGATGATTGAAATTGATATTACAGCTTTAAGTGATAGACTACCACAACAACTGGCGGTCAGGTTTTGGGGGGGGGGGGGGGGGGGGGGTAAACAGGACCGCATAGGATTGCCTAGCAAATGCAAAGGCAACAGGTTTACTGGGTAATTTATGAAGGCTCTGACAACGCCAGAGGCCCACAGTGCAATGCTTCTTCTGGCTATGCTAAATATGACCCATTTCAGAAAGGTGTCCATAAACTGATCAGGTATGTGAGCTGAGTGTGGGGCGAAAATAGAAGTGGGACCTGAATGACCTGTTGGACAGGGCCACACTAAGGCCCTTAGAGAGACAGGAAGTGGTGTTTGGACTCTCTATGTACTGTGTGGAGAACAAGTATTTGGTACACTGCCGATTTTGCAGATTTTCCTACTTACAAAGCATGTAGAGGTCTGTATTTTTTTAATCATAGGTACACTTCAAGTGTGAGAGACTGAATCTAAAACAAATCCAGAAAATCACATTATATGATTTTTAAGTAATTAATTAGCATTTAATTAGTATTTGATCACCTACCAACCAGTAAGAATTCCGGCTCTCACAGACCTGTTCGTTTTTCTTTAAGAAGAACTAGGCTAGCACAGAGACAGACATCAATGAAAATCCAAGGAAATGTGTGTTTGTTTGTGTGTGTGTCAAAGAGAATGTGTGAGCATGTTTACTTTTTATAGTGGTCTGAGCCGACAGTTTTTAGGCCTTGCTGTTTCCTTAGCCCGATTGGGGTTGATTAAGAGGTTAACCATGGAGAAGCATGGCGTCTTTAAGGGAGATTTATTTGTTCCTGCGCTGACCCCTTAGGGGTTGCTTCCCTCACCCCAGTGTCCTTAGGATTTATTTAGTTATTTGTTTATATGTTGGAAGGGGTCACTCATTTCCCCACTCCATTTTCCCCGTTTGTCCATCCCAAGCTCATTTCTCATACTTTTTTTTTGTTGCAGTGGTTATGAAGTTGTTGCCATTTTGCTGAGCAAGATATGTTATGACATGAATGAAGTCCCTGCTTAGTCTCATGACCTTTATAAAACCAGTAAGACACTCCCTAAAATGTGTATTTTTGTTATCAGTTCAACTTTGACACTTGGATAAATGACTGTGTTTGTTTTACAGCATTCACTGCTTATTTCAATTCAGTACCACCTTATGGTTTTCAGTTTCCTATTTAATTTATTCCTACATTAATTACCTTTTTACATTTTTAACAAACACTCTCACTAACTTCCTGTACAATAAGAAGCTATGACATATTATCAAGTTTGTTATAGTTATATAGATAAGGAGTTAATAGTTCTAAAATAATATATTATAATTAAGTTATTCTAACTACTGATATTAGGACCTGGATTGGAAAAACTACACATAAAAAATTCTAAACACATGGACACTTTCTTCCAAAAGTCTTAAACATTTTCAACTGACTATCTTTCGAACACACACACTTACTCACACCTATTGTGTAGGGTCCTGCCACAGCCTAGAGTCAGTGGGCCTTTTCCAGGGGGGCTATACAGGGAATGCTATGTGCTAGCATGACCTGACATGTCTCTGAAGCTGGAGGGGGTCTCGACCTCTGAACTCAGGCTCCAGAACTAGGAAGATGAAAAAAGGGACTGGATGGGAGGGTTGCTCCTAAACAAGGGCTTCTGTTTCGACCACTCCAGGAATGTCAGTTCCATAAAAAGATGCCGAGAGAGAGAGAGCGAGAGAGAGAGAGAGAGAGAGAGAGAGAGAGAGAGAGAGAGAGAGGCTGAATCACAAATCAGTGTCCCAAAGCTGAGGGAGTTAAAACTATTGAGGGTGTAGGGGCTAATTCGACCCTCCAATAGCCACGTCAACCGAGCCAGCTATGCTGCCAGACCCCGCACTTTGCCCATAGTCCTATATACTTATTCACCAAAAAAAGGATACCCTATCACACATCCACACTATTTATGATGCCATCAAATTGTCCACAGTTTAAGAAGTTGTTAGTTTATGTAACAAACAAATAATAAGCAGAACTCTTGTGAAATATGAAGTGCATTTCAGATCTTCAGTAGTGTGTTACTGTCTCCTCTATACTGTCTATTGGCTGTGCCACCTGAGGACCATGCAAGTGTGTGACTACCTAAGACTGGACTATAAGGAGGCAGCCTTGTGTCCTGTAATGTTTGCAGCCATTTCTACCCTGAACTGCAGTCATGTGATCGGTCAATAAATGAACCCCTGGCCCCTGCAGAGGGAAGGGACTTGCTAGCCTGTGCGCACTAGGCTAGCCGGAACAGTTCTGACCTCGCATGGCTGGGGCCAAGTCAGGAGATAACCTTGTGTGACACTGTTTTCCATTGAAACAGCCATGAAGAAGACAGACATCTGGAGAAGAACACCCAGCACCGCCTCGCAAGGTTCCTAATGCATTCCCAGTGGAACCTGGCTAACACAGGCCTGCCAACCGTACATCTCCTGGAAGTGGCTAGCGTTTTAGCCAAATGTCGTCGTTGTGCTCTTGTGGTGATAAGAATGCCAAAAACAGGAAATGAGGCAGCATACGAGCACAATGCGGGAAAGATTGGGGATCCTGATGCCGTTTTTTTATTCTTCATCTCCAATAACTCCTGCATGAGATGAATTATCTTCTTGTGTAAGGAGGTTTGTCTGTGTGGGCGATGATTTAGTCTTTTCAATCTAGTCTGTCTAGACGTCATGCTTTTCGACCACATGCTGTTAGATTTACCTCATCAGGCCGTATAGATTATTTTGTGATCATGATTCACCAATGGCCATGTCAAGGGCCACACAGACTTCTGACTGATCCCAGACCCGCTCTAGTGTCTGATTGCATTAGATGTCCACCATGTGACGTCCTTATGATGGAATCTCTACTAGCCAGGCTACAACCCATGGTCCAATCTGTAGGCACAGAAGACAAGAACCACCAGCAAATGTTTGGAGAAATCCTCTGTTCTCAGTAACAAACATATGGAGAATACTCCTCTGTTCTCAGTAACAAACATATGGAGAATACTCCTCTGTTCTCAGTAACAAACATATGGAGAATACTCCTCTGTTCTCAGTAACAAACATATGGAGAATACTCCTCTGTTCTTAGTAACAAACATATGGAGAATACTCCTCTGTTCTTAGTAACGAAACATTAGGCCAGCAGGCCAGGTCAGTCCAGCCATCTCTGTGTAGTTAACGTGTGCAGGGGTGGAAAAAGGCCAAATTCCCTCCCCACTGTTAAAATCTCAGATGGTGGTCTTTAACACATTCTCCCTCTCTCCCTCTCTCCCAATAAAAATCTCTGACCAACAGTTGACCTTTCGCCTTGGCCCCCTCCGTTTCCTCCTCCTCCTCTCCTTCCATTCCCTTCTTCTTTCCCTCTAACCTCCACCACTGAGGCTCCACTGCCGGCCAATAGGGACCAGCAGCTGTGGAGAGGTGGGGGGGGGGGGGTTGAGGTCACGAGGGTCATGGCACTGGTAAAGTCATCGCTGGGGCTCCGATGCGGGGCATCACTTCCCCCTTCAAAGGCAGCGTGGTGACGTCCATAGCCCCCCGCCCCCTTTGCCCCCGCTGTTCCTGGGCTCTCAGAGTCGAGACAGCCGAGGGTTAATAAAGTGATACCAGGTGTTGGCCAGAGAGGCTTTTTTCTTCTTCTCTTTTTTGTTTAACTCCGCCACCAAACTGCCCCACCCCCAGGAGGGGTGGCCACGTATGTCAACATGAAAACACCCCTCAGGTAGCAGTGAGTCACAGAGACATGGTGGACGTGTGTGTGTGTGTGTGTGTGTGTGTGTGTGTGTGTGTGTGTGTGTGTGTGTGTGTGTGTGTGTGTGTGTGTGTGTGTGTGTGTGTGTGTGTGTGTGTGTGTGTGTGTGTGTGTGTGTGTGTGTGGACATCCTAAGCAGAGGGGAGGACACATGTCATGTGATGGCAAGCTGAATAGCATCAGAGTTCCAATGGGCCTCTATAACAATATGGGTTAACTGAGCCAACAAAGTGTCTGATTATGTACCACGGAGGAGGATTTTAGCCAAAAAGATCCCAATCCCACCAGTCACTCCCGGATCAGTGGATACACAAGCACAGATCAGAGGTTTATAGGGTGGCATGCTGGGACGGCAGATAGCCTAGTGGGTAGATCGTTGGGTCAGTAACCAAAATATTGCTAGTTCGAATCCCTGAGCTGACAAGGTAAAAAGCTGCTGTTCTGCCCCTGAACAAGGCAGTTAACCAACTGTTCCTAGGCTGTCATTGTTATATAAGAATTTGTTCTTAACTGACTAGCCTAGTTAAATAGAGGTTCAATTTAAAAAATTAGTTGTGTAGGGTGGCTTGAGCCCTGGAACAGTAGAAAAGAGGACCCCCTGAAAAGCTGTGAAGATCAAACCCGGTGAAAGGGAATCATTGTGGCCAGAGCAAACCGCCTCTGACAACGAGAGAAGAGCAACAGAGGGAAGCGGCTGCAGCCGCGATGTTAACTAAGGGAGGCCTCGGCTTGTGTGTGTAAAGCTGAAATTACAGTATATACAGCAGAATACCACCAGATTTGGTTCCAACACCCTCGGAACCAACTCATTGTGATTATGCCCCCACCCTATGGCCCAACCAGCAATTAATATCAGTTCGATGTGGTCCTGATGGCGTGTGAAAAAAAGGGTCAGGGCCCGGGTCTGTTCCATCAGTCTCGTTGTGTTTATAGGCTGCAGCAAATGGACCTGTCACAGCAGGAAAAAAGTTACCAGCTGAAGAGATGATACATGCATTGTCTGCACTGTGCCCCATCCATTTTGAGATGTGCTGTTTTTCCCCACGTGGGACCAACGCCATGCTTTGGGACCCCCCCCCAAACGCACTCCAGACATTTTCCCAACATGCTCCGAATTTCATTCACATAAAAGCGACAGTACTTAACTCTTCCGAGTCGCCCAGGTCTCAAAGAAAGCCTCAAGTGTACACACACAGGTTCCATGGCCGTATCCCCATCCCGTTTAATGAGGGGCACCTAATTAACACTAATTAACATCAATGACAGGCAAGGGGCCATTAGTCAAGCTAATCCGTAGTTTACATTTTCCCCTGCTGGAACCCTGCTGGCGAATTCTCACCCCAATCACAGAAAGGACACATTGTTAAGAAGCTCAGCTGGCATCAAAGCTACGGCCCCCTCAACAAGTTGCCCCATTAGGACCTGAGAGAGAGAGCTGGGCCTGATCAGAACACACCACTCACACAGCCCTAGGACTGGAAGGGGTGGTTGGGTGTGAGGTGGGGGTTGTGCCCCCCGGCCCCCTGAGTTTAGACCCTCGCCCGATCCATCAATGACTCGTTTGCTCTCTTTCATGATCCCTGGTCGTGTAAAAAATGTTGAGCGTGAACGTGGGTAGTAAGGGATCTGAAACTGTAAACAGGCCTCAGTGTATGGGCTCTGCTGGGACAGGATGGGAGCCTGAGAGTGGAGGGAAGTGTGTGTGGCTGAGGGGCGATGGGTGGGAGAGTCTCTGGTTTTAGAAGGGGGAACAGGGGGTGGTGGGAGTAGGTTCTGACCTTTGTGTTTTTCTCTGTGTGATAGCACTGTTCTCTGGGCCAGGGTTGTGCAGTGGATGCTGTGAATGGGACAGTGAGTGGAGCACTTGTTCACTGTTAATTTGTAATAAAGCCGACACTTCTATTGGAAACCACACAAAACCCTGAAACCGCATGATCTGCAACACACATTTTGTGCATTAATCAAAAGGGATAATTAAAGTAACTGTCAAGTGTTTCCAGATTTCTATGAAATATGACCTATAATTAATTACAATATGAGTAAAATAGTTTTTTTGACAAAAAATGTTTAACTAAATATATATATTTGGATTTTGGCAAAGAAGCACTTTCTCTCTTTCCCCGGAGTCAGAGGAAATTGCGGATCCAATCACATGGATCACTAGTCACTTTAAACAATACCACCTTAAATAATGCCACTTTAATAATGTTTACATATTTTACATTACTCATATCACATGTACTGTATATACTGTATTTTATACCATCTACTGCACCTTGTCTTTAAATGTACATATTCTCATTCACCCCATTAGACTTGTGTGTATTAGGTAGTTGTTGGGGAATTGTTAGGATTACTTGTTAGATTTTTGTGTCTTAAGTAGTTGTTGGGGAATTGTTAGATTACTTGTTAGATATTACTGCACTGTTGGAACTAGAAGCACAAGCATTTCGCTACACTCGCATTAACATCTGCTAACCATGTGTATGTGGCCAATAAAATTGGATTTGATTTTGGATACCATGTGTATGGCTCTGCATCCAGTATGAAGGAAGTTAGAGGTAGTTTCGTTAGCACAATGACTGGATGTCTATGGTAACAGCTAGCATGCTATAATGCTATATGGTAACATAGACATCCAGTCATTGCGCTAATGCTAGTTAGCAATTTTCTTCAAACTGTAAGCAGAGACATAAAAATGGTATCCATGTTTTTATCTGACTCATTGCCAAAATCTCAATGTATCCCATTAAGTATGTTAAAAAGCTGATTTTCAGTGTTGGAATGGTGTCGGTGTACATCAACAACAGAATGGTGTGGGCATATACCGGTCATTAAAAATATTCAATATATGACATCATCCTCTATGAGGAAATAGCTCTTTTTTTTAACAGTCTGAGATAAGTTTGAGGTGTTGTTCTTGAAGTGTTTTTTTCTCAAATGTATACTTTGGCCACAAATGCGAGTATGGAATGAGTCAACAACATTATTTGATTATGAGTTAACAGAATATGAACGTTTAAAAGTTAGATTTACTTCAACGTTATGTTGTTGGGGTGTCACTCAAGCTTCTGGAGACATTTCTGAATAAGTTGCTATGTGCTGCTGTACAGTATGTAGCATTCACAAATTGTATTATTCCTCATTAAAGAAAATATTGCCTGGTGGCTCAATGAACATAAAATCAACACTTCCTTTATATGGTATGTTAATATTACCCACACGATTAAATAGCTATTACATCCATGGATTGGTAATGTAACAAACATGGCTTAAGAAAGAGCTGTCGTAGTTGAATGACTCTCCCCATGTTTGCACCGTGCAACAATAACACACTATTCAGGTAATTCTCCATGGGTTTGACCTGACATGTCCCTTTAAACTCTCTGTAGTTCCCTGTGTAACTTTATCGGCCACAAAGAAACTGTGCACTACCTACATGTCCATAAATCAGTCGTTCTTTTTTGAAATCATAAAAGTGAGCCCCCACGTTTACTCTAACGCTTCCTGCACATCAACCGTTCAACACCCTTTTCACTCATCTCCTCCAAGTCTTGGAAAGTAAACGTTCTAAATTCCAGCACATAGCCAGGGCAGTAGGCTTCAGAGTGTTGCGTTATTTTGTGGCTCCATGGATAAGTACAATGGAAAGACAGCTGTGCTCTCTATTTGGGGTCTTGGAGCCACTGGAGACTTGGGAGCACATGTTCGTTAATGATCAATTACAACGGCTACAATGGGGGAACTAGTCGCTGAGGGCTGTAGTGCTTTGCATCTCAAACCATTTGAATGACCAAACCTTCTGCTAAATGTATAACCGACGATGTCGTCTTAAACTGATCATGGATGAGTCGGATGGTTTAAGCCCATTAGGGCTGGGTGTAAAAACAGTCATTAGCTATTAAACATTGATTTACTGAAGAAACAAGTCAGCGAGTTACTTGCTTCCCCTCAACTTTCCTCTAATTATAAAAAATGGCTGTCATTAATAATGTTTGGAGAAACTTCTACATCTGAAAACACCTCAGATTGTTTAAATGCATTTCAAGTTTTCCTTATCAAAATAGTTCAGTTACGTTTTCAAACACAACTTTTTTGGTTAAACAATACATACTGAACAAAAATATAAATGAAACATGCAACAATTTCGAAGACTTTACTGAGATACAGTTCATATAAGGAAATCAGTCAATTGAAATACATTCATTAGGCCCTAATCTATGGATTTTACATGACTGGGAATACAGATATGCATCTGTTGGTCACAGATACCTTAAAAAGGTAGGGGAGTGGATCAGAAAACCAGTCAGTATCTGGTGTGACCACCATTTGCCTCATGCAGCACAACACATCTCCTTCACATAGAGTTGTTCAGGCTGTTGATTGTGGCCTGTGGAATGTTGTCCCACTCCTCTTCATTGGCTGTGTGAAGTTCCTGGATTTTTTATTTTTTTAACCTTTATTTAACTACGCAAGTCAGTTAAGAACAAATTCTTATTTACAATGACGGCCTACTGGGGAACAGTGGGTTAACTGCTTTGATCAGGGGCAGAACAATGGATTTTTACCTTGTCAGCTCAAGGATTCAATCCAGCAACCTTTCGTTTACTGGCCCAATGCTCTAACCACTAGGCTACCTGCCACCCCAAATTAGAAGGGAACAGGAACATGCAGTCAATCCAGAGCATCCCAAACTTGCTCTATGGGTGACATGTCTGGTGAGTATGCAGACCATGGAAGAACTGGGACATTTTTCAGCTTCCAGGAATTCCTTGCGCATATGGCCAGGCATTGTCATGCTGAAACATGAGGTGATGGTGGCAGATGAATGGCACACCAATGGACCTCAGGATCTCGTCACGGTATCTCTGTGCATCTCAAGACATTGGAGGTGGCTTATGGTAGAGAAAGGAACATTTAATTATCTTGCAACAGCTCTTGTGGACATTCCTCCAGTCAGCATGCCAATTGCACACACTTGAGACATCTGTGGCATTGTGTCATGTGACACGACGGCACATTTTAAAGTGGCCTTTTGTTGTCCCCAGCGCAAGGTGAATCCGCCATATATCGAGCCTGTGTTCCAAGTTGCAACAGCTCTTGTGGAGCTATTTTGAAGAGTTCTTAAACCATTTGTTTGGATGAAGAGGCATAGCTTTGGTTCCCAAGTCCTGTCTTTAAATTTCTTCACACCATAATCGCTTTATCACTAAAAGTTTAAACTACAAAATGCATTACAGTATGATAGTGGTGTTCTAATCTAGACACCAAGTTAGGAGTATTAGTTTTGCAACATGTTGGGCAAGTTTTTACCAAAAGGCTTTTGCAGAGCAGTACACTTCAAGAGAGTGTTTCAAATGCTGTGAGCACTAGAGCTGTAAGGAGAAGTTTTAAATAAAGAGCTGTCCGCACAAGCTCTCTCGCACGCACGCACGCACGCACGCACACACACACACACACAGAGAGAGAGAGGCACCTATATCCCTCTAGGGCAGTCCACGTCCCTCCCCCACCCCTGAAACCCGATCTGTAGGCATGCAGCAGGAATTCTCCAATCGCCCTGACTTTTGACCTCTGCCCTTTTTGGCAGCAGTGAGAAGAGAAGATGAAGTGTCCAAGCCTCTCTTTCCCCCCAACACAAAAAAAATCCCTGTTCTAGCAATCCTCCCTCTCTCCCACACACACACACACACACACACACACACACACACACACACACACACACACACACACACACACACACACACACACACACACACACACACACGTAAGTGTGTGCGAGCTAGTGTGTATGTTTGCGAGATGGTGCGAGTCCTCTGTTCCCATGCCGATGCCCCAACAGCCCCAGTACGAGATGCCCCAACAGCCCCAGTACGACTCTAAAACCCTGTGGTGCACCACCTCTCTTTCCATCATCTGACCACTGCCGTTTGTGCATTGTGTGTGTCCGGCGTGACTGCTCTCGTCATTTTTCTCTTTGATTGGCCCTCTCACAATGTAATCAGTGTTGCAGCTGTCTGAAAAGGCCTCTTGTGCAGTATCTGAGCAATGTCGATCTGAACGACGTGTCCGCACTTCTCGTTTAGTTCCATTCACGTCCATGACAAACGGCAAACTGTCTGGTGAGCGTTTGTCAAACCACTTGATTTACTTCTTTGTTGGACTGTGGTGGCCTTTTAATGCTGTCTCGTTTCTGTATTTCTAAGAATTGCCATGGCCATAAGCTTGAAATTCTAATGTACAGACGGATAGACTGAAGAATAGGACCACAGACTGAGAAGAGAAAGTCAAGTGATCCTGCTAAAAAACAAGGCTTACTTTTTCCCTTTTTGCTAATTTTTTGAAGAATCATTTTGAAATGATTGATGGACTCATCAATTGAAAACATGGCTGACCAATATTCTTATTAACTAACCCAGTCTAACGTCTCCAATTATTAAACAACACAATTTTTTAAAGTTTGAAGCCCAAAAAGACAAGAAAAATGCCAGGAAACACCATGTGGTTTGAGTTAGTTTGTTACCGAGTGGCATGCCTTCATCTAAGGTAACTTGGTGTGGTGGATCCCTAAACTGTAGCCAATCCATTAAGACAAAGGTCTCTTGATCCCTTTCTTTAAACTCTGCACCGTGTCTGATTAAATGTAGCTGATTTTTACGCCTGGGCTACGGAAGCCATGAGGCTGAATGGGTCCTCACAGTCAAACCACCATGTGCTGTCACTTCAACAGCCTGAGGAGAATGAGCCAAATAACCACCAGACTGGTTAGAACTGCCAGCTTATGATATGAAGATACATTTCATCAAGAGCATTATGAAAGGTCTGTTTGTAGTTTCTCTCAAAGAGCTGCAACATAAAGACATACTGGGGCAGAAAACTACAGTAGTATGGATATTAACAAGAACAAATGTGATTAAGGGAATGGTAACTGGAACTACCTTTTAAAATGAACCATATGAAGGTGAATAATTAAATAACTATATTTAACTGCATTCAACTGTCGATTTTTGTTGCCCAAACTAACCATGTAAAATACTAGGCCTGTAAAATACTTGTCTTTACGGGATACTTTCATAGAGAACGACCCAATTAAAGGCCAAATCAGTAAAATCGCCCAAAATTACCCCAAACAATGCATTCATTATGCATCACTTAACGCCTAATACGTGACCCCTGGACAACAACAACCCACCCCCTCCCTCCATTCATATGTCCCCCATCCCTCCATCCCCAAAAGGGTGTTAAGGCCTGTATACTCTCTCCCTTGGGAATGCTGGGAAAGGAAGGCCTCCGCATCTGTCCTCTGCCCCAGGGGGAGAAAGAGGGAGAGAGGCGGAAACAGAGAGAGAGGAAGAGAAAAAGAGAGGAAAAAAGAGAAGAGAGAGCAAAGGAGAGAAGCCAGAATTCCTTCACCACCACTCTCACGAGAGAGAGAGAGAGAGAGAGAGAGAGAGAGAGAGACCAATCAGTGTCCCAAAGCTGAGGGTGTTAAACTATTGAGGGTGTAGGTGCTAATTCGACCCTCCAATAGCCACGTCAACTGACCCAGCTATGCTGCCAGCTTCACAGCGAAGTTGTAACTCAACACGCACCGCGATATGTTTGGAGTTTGCATAATTTCATACAGAAGAGAGGCGAATGGAGAGGCGTGACTAAATATATGACATTGATTTCCAGGTGTAACACATGTAACAAATGAAATTATTTCAGTCACGGCTGTGTCCCAAAGTTGATGAGTTTATTTGATCCCCTCGCCACTCTGGAAGTCACCCTTTGAGTTTCGTCAGCAACACGTGACTTCCGAGCAAGTTGGTAGGGACAAGGGGCTGATTTGGGATTCAACAAGAGTCTCTTTATGAAGCCATCCATCACTTCCTCAATAGCCCAGTGGGCAGAACTAGAGAACCAGGCACCCCGGGCGTCCTCTCAATAGGATGGGGAGGATAGAGGGAGGAGAAAGGAATACAGGAGGGAGGAGTATGGGACTGCTGCATTGTGCTAGCGGGGCTGTGATCTGTCACTCCTTCCCCTCTGAGAAGTCAGCGGGGAAAGTGATTAGGCAAAGCAGCCGCTCCTCCTCCTCCTCTTCTGCCTTCTAATAGAAGTTGTGACAGTTTGCACTGTTAGAGAGCCTTGTTGCTATTTTCCTCACCTCTCAGTGGATTGGAAATGCAAAATTGTCCTATCTCCACCTCCCAATACACATCCTTGCTTTCCCTCAATACACATTCAAGCGTGCTCGCTCTCTCTCTCTCTCCTTCTCCTCTGTTTCTCTAGCAGCAGCTTACCACTGATCATCCTTCTATTTCAGACTTGTCATTGACATTGGTCATTGAGCTAACCATCTACCACAGGTTCCCATTGAAGAGAAGTGCAAACCAAGGCAGCGCAGAGCAACACTCAGTCAGCACTCTTCATTCTCACCATAGTGTTTGACCTGCTCACTCTGTACACGTTGTCTCTCTCAGGTTTCCTAAACATTCAGGTCACAACTCAGCAGGTTTTATTGTCCCTCTAAAGTCATCAGCGCTTCAGGATTGGGTGAAAGCCTTCTGATGGAGTTGATAATTGGTCCAATCAGTTTATTAGGTGCTCTGGTGGTGGGAACAGCTTTGGAGAAAAGTACACATAATTAGCAGAATGCTAGTTTATTCAGGCAAGGTAAATGAAATTCAGAAGCTGAATTTTCTTTGATAAAGTATCTGTTTTGTAAGAGAAAATCACACAGCACTGAAATGAGAGGAAAAGGGAGAGGTGGTCTAGAATGGTGCACATTTTGTACAACATCAGCTTCATCCACTTTGCCGCTAACTTGTTGTGAAAGTGTATTTCCTGTGCTCTATTTGCGTTCGGTGCTCAGAGAATTGACAGAGTTGTTAAGAATCTCGCCACTCTGCCTCTGAAAAAAGGAAAGCGTTAGGTCTTTAGCCTTCCCCTTTATCTGTGTGACCCGTCCTCTTAAAACACAGGGATGAGTGAAAGGTCCCGACTCTGCATTGAGCCCCAGCTTAGATGTCAAACTATGGCATTCAATCTGCAACACCCCATTCTCTAAGACAAGGAATCCCCCCCACTGCCGATCTTCTCAAACCACGGGTTCTGGATGAGCTGACGAGAAAGAAAAAGAAAAGAGTGGGAAAAGCAGCCGAAATAGCCCCCACAACCCCCTAACCCATGGGGGGCTTTCTCCTCTGACCACTGTTTGGGAGCACCCCCCACGCCCCCGGCCCTTTCACCCCAGCACAATGGCGGCCTTGCCGTGTTATTTGAGGCACTAAAGAGGTGGACCTCCTCGCCGCCCCCGGGACAATAGCTCCCCCGTTGAGGCCTTTCTTCCCTTCACCTTTCTAATGACAGGTTTCATCCTCTCTCCCCTGACCTCAGGGAGGGGCCTAGCCCACCACCACCACCTTCCTCCTGCTGACTGACCCTCCAGCCCTACGTCCTACCACTCCTAACACACACATACAGAAGCATGAACACATACACACACACACATACACAATCACAAACAAAATGGAGACCATAAGAGATACATACTATCTGTGAGTGCACTTGTTTTGGGTTGTTTTATGGTTACTGTACTTTATCAAATATGTTCATGTTTATGTAATAATGTGTAATTGCTCATGGTCTTTCATTTCCTTTTGCAAAGCTGTTCAAATACATTTTTACCATCCAACACACACACCGCCAGGTCCTCTGACTGACCGTTACAGTAAATTCCTCAGTCATCACTTACAAGCTCTGACCGTGGCTACCGTAGCTTAATGCTCATTCATTATGTGGACTTTCAGCATGGTGGGGCTAAACTATGCTCACAGGGGAAATCACTCTCCCTGCTCTTACATAAGCTTACATAAGGCCTCTCTCACCGATGATCGATTATAGTTTGGATTCTTCTGAAAGAAGCCAGCTCTGACCAGTTTAGTATTTTAGATTTGTTTTGGAGGGAAATGACCGTAAGTCATTATGAACATAACACAACAGTCTCTGGTTTTGAGTTCATTAACATCCCAAATCCTAACTTAAGATGTGTGTGCATTACTCAAGTTGTCACGTAAATCCTAGTTTGACATCAGTGCATGACATTCTTACACAATGGTCAGAGTTCACAGTGTTCAACTCAAGTTTTTGGACAAGACTTGGGCGAGAAAGGGAACACTGAGTTTAGGACTCCATGAGACTCTCTAGGACCAGAATGGCTACTACTTTAACGAGTCAATGTGATGTTCATTTAAAACACACCTCAAAAGGAACAGGGGTCAACTGGTCTGTTTGCGTTTGGGGGACGTACTATCTGTGTTGATTGCAACTTGTTTTGGCTACAGTGTCTTACTGGAAAATAAATGCCCTTCTTAAGAAGTCTCCTTTATAAGACTTAAAATAACACTTTTAATTAGAATTAAAATAACAGTTTTAAGTGCTGACAACGTGTACCTACACTGTAATTACACTTCACCTGTCTACGTTACCACAACCATAAATGTAAAAAATCATAGCATTTAGTAATAAGCATTGAGACTAAATAAGGATTTACAGGAGAAGACAATGACCTAGTAAACAATATGTGAGTAACCATAGTGGTAGTACTGTAGGTGAGTGCTGACGTGGAGAGAGTGCAACAAAAAAAAACCCTGCCAAGTGGGGCAGCATGAGGCGACAGGGTATGACAAGGATGAGTTGTTTGACTGCAGGGCGGATAAAGAGGAATCCCGACCTAGATACGCGCGCACACACATACGTGCAAGCACACGTACGCACACACGAACATACATGCACACACACCACAAAACATTCATAGAAATACTATACACACACACACACACACTCAACATGAATAGACATACTATTCTAACACGCACTCTCACACACTCGTACACACCTGCACGCGCACATACACACACACATACACATTCCTCTCCAGTCCTTAAGACTCCTCCCTGGGGGGTCACAGTGGCAAAGAGGGGGGAATTTCACGGTTGACCTTCTCCTCACGCCTTTGTGAGCCCCTTCACCCCCGCGTTGATTCTCTTGACCTAGTTGGCCGTCCAGGAGCAAGCCACTTATATTACCCACATCTCTCCTCTCAGCACCATCTCACATCTGTCTTCTGCTGTCGGCCGCATCACAGAATTATGATTCTGGGTGTCAATTATTTTCAGATGAAGAGTTCATCCATTTTTATCAACCCTTGCCATGTTGGTGATCCTGTCTTGGTTTGGTGCATTTACAAAACCTCTATCAAATATCTCACCTTATTCAGTAATTAACGGGTCAAATCTTTCTTTGAACGACCTGGGGCTGTTGTGTTCTGTGCTGGGTTGTTGTGTTCTGTCCTAGGCTATTGTGTTCTGTGCCAGGCTGTTGTGATCTGTGCTGGGTTGTTGTGTTCTGTGCTGGGTTGTTGTGTTCTGTGCTGGGTTGTTGTGTTCTGTGCCAGGCTGTTGTGATCTGTGCTGGGTTGTTGTGTTCTGTGCTAGGTTGTTGTGATCTGTGCCAGGCTGTTGTGATCTGTGCTGGGTTGTTGTGTTCTGTGCTGGGTTGTTGTGTTCTGTGCTGGGTTGTTGTGTTCTGTGCCAGGTTGTTGTGTTCTGTGCTGGGTTGTTGTGTTCTGTGCTGGGTTGTTGTGTTCTGTGCCAGGCTGTTGTGTTCTGTCCTAGGCTGTTGTGTTCTGTGCTGGGTTGTTGTGTTCTGTGCCAGGCTGTTGTGTTCTGTGCTGGGTTGTTGTGTTCTGTCCTAGGCTGTTGTGTTCTGTGCTGGGTTGTTGTGTTCTGTCCTAGGCTGTTGTGATCTGTGCTGGGTTGTTGTGTTCTGTGCTGGGTTGTTGTGATCTGTGCTGGGTTGTTGTGTTCTGTGCTGGGTTGTTGTGATCTGTGCTGGGTTGTTGTGTTCTGTGCTGGGTTGTTGTGTTCTGTGCTGGGTTGTTGTGTTCTGTGCTGGGTTGTTGTGATCTGTGCTGGGTTGTTGTGATCTGTGCTGGGTTGTTGTGTTCTGTGCTGGGTTGTTGTGATCTGTGCTGGGTTGTTGTGTTCTGTGCTGGGTTGTTGTGATCTGTGCTGGGTTGTTGTGTTCTGTGCTGGGTTGTTGTGTTCTGTCCTAGGCTGTTGTGATCTGTGCTGGGTTGTTGTGTTCTGTGCTGGGTTGTTGTGTTCTGTGCTGGGTTGTTGTGTTCTGTGCTGGGTTGTTGTGTTCTGTGCTGGGTTGTTGTGTTCTGTGCCAGGCTGTTGTGTTCTGTGCCAGGCTGTTGTGTTCTGTGCCAGGCTGTTGTGATCTGTGCTGGGTTGTTGTGTTCTGTGCTGGGTTGTTGTGTTCTGTGCTGGGTTGTTGTGTTCTGTGCCAGGCTGTTGTGTTCTGTGCCAGGCTGTTGTGTTCTGTGCCGGGCTGTTGTGTTCTGTGCTGGGTTGTTGTGTTCTGTGCTGGGTTGTTGTGTTCTGTGCTGGGCTGTTGTGTTCTGTGCTGTGTTGTTGTGTTCTGTGCTGGGTTGTTGTGTTCTGTGCTAGGCCGTTGTGTTCTGTGCTGGCCTGTTGTGTTCTGTGCTAGGCCGTTGTGTTCTGTGCTAGGCCGTTGTGTTCTGTGCTAGGCCGTTGTGTTCTGTGCTAGGCCGTTGTGTTCTGTGCTGGGTTGTTGTGTTCTGTGCTAGGCTGTTGTGTTCTGTGCTAGGCCGTTGCGTTCTGTGCTGGGCCGTTGCGTTCTGTGCTGGGCCATTGTGTTCTGTGCTAGGCCGTTGTGTTCTGTGCTAGGCCGTTGTGTTCTGTGCTAGGCCGTTGTGTTCTGTGCTAGGCCGTTGTGTTCTGTGCTAGGCCGTTGTGTTCTGTGCTAGGCCGTTGGGCTCTGTGCTGGGCCGTTGTGTTCTGTGCTACGCCGTTGTGTTCTGTGCTGGGTTGTTGTGTTCTGTGCTAGGCTGTTGTGTTCTGTGCTAGGCTGTTGTGTTCTGTGCTAGGCCGTTGTGTTCTGTGCTAGGCCGTTGTGTTCTGTGCTAGGCCGTTGTGCTCTGTGCTAGGTCGTTGTGCTCTGTGCTAGGTCGTTGTGTTCTGTGATAAGACTGTTGTGTTTTGTGATAGACTGTTATGTTCTGTGCTAGGCCGTTGTGTTCTGTGATAGGCCGTTGTGTTCTGTGCTGGGTTGTTGTGTTCTGTGCCAGGCTGTTGTGTTCTGTCCTAGGCTGTTGTGTTCTGTGCTGGGTTGTTGTGTTCTGTGCCAGGCTGTTGTGTTCTGTGCTGGGTTGTTGTGTTCTGTCCTAGGCTGTTGTGTTCTGTGCTGGGTTGTTGTGTTCTGTCCTAGGCTGTTGTGATCTGTGCTGGGTTGTTGTGTTCTGTGCTGGGTTGTTGTGATCTGTGCTGGGTTGTTGTGTTCTGTGCTGGGTTGTTGTGATCTGTGCTGGGTTGTTGTGTTCTGTGCTGGGTTGTTGTGTTCTGTGCTGGGTTGTTGTGTTCTGTGCTGGGTTGTTGTGATCTGTGCTGGGTTGTTGTGATCTGTGCTGGGTTGTTGTGTTCTGTGCTGGGTTGTTGTGATCTGTGCTGGGTTGTTGTGTTCTGTGCTGGGTTGTTGTGATCTGTGCTGGGTTGTTGTGTTCTGTGCTGGGTTGTTGTGTTCTGTCCTAGGCTGTTGTGATCTGTGCTGGGTTGTTGTGTTCTGTGCTGGGTTGTTGTGTTCTGTGCTGGGTTGTTGTGTTCTGTGCTGGGTTGTTGTGTTCTGTGCCAGGCTGTTGTGTTCTGTGCCAGGCTGTTGTGTTCTGTGCCAGGCTGTTGTGATCTGTGCTGGGTTGTTGTGTTCTGTGCTGGGTTGTTGTGTTCTGTGCTGGGTTGTTGTGTTCTGTGCCAGGCTGTTGTGTTCTGTGCCAGGCTGTTGTGTTCTGTGCCAGGCTGTTGTGTTCTGTGCTGGGTTGTTGTGTTCTGTGCTGGGTTGTTGTGTTCTGTGCTGGGCTGTTGTGTTCTGTGCTGGGTTGTTGTGTTCTGTGCTGGGTTGTTGTGTTCTGTGCTAGGCCGTTGTGTTCTGTGCTGGCCTGTTGTGTTCTGTGCTAGGCCGTTGTGTTCTGTGCTAGGCCGTTGTGTTCTGTGCTAGGCCGTTGTGTTCTGTGCTAGGCCGTTGTGTTCTGTGCTGGGTTGTTGTGTTCTGTGCTAGGCTGTTGTGTTCTGTGCTAGGCCGTTGCGTTCTGTGCTGGGCCGTTGCGTTCTGTGCTGGGCCATTGTGTTCTGTGCTAGGCCGTTGTGTTCTGTGCTAGGCCGTTGTGTTCTGTGCTAGGCCGTTGTGTTCTGTGCTAGGCCGTTGTGTTCTGTGCTAGGCCGTTGTGTTCTGTGCTAGGCCGTTGGGCTCTGTGCTGGGCCGTTGTGTTCTGTGCTACGCCGTTGTGTTCTGTGCTGGGTTGTTGTGTTCTGTGCTAGGCTGTTGTGTTCTGTGCTAGGCTGTTGTGTTCTGTGCTAGGCCGTTGTGTTCTGTGCTAGGCCGTTGTGTTCTGTGCTAGGCCGTTGTGCTCTGTGCTAGGTCGTTGTGCTCTGTGATAGACTGTTGTGTTCTGTGATAAGACTGTTGTGTTTTGTGATAGACTGTTATGTTCTGTGCTAGGCCGTTGTGTTCTGTGATAGGCCGTTGTGTTCTGTGCTAGGCCGTTGTGCTCTGTGCTAGGTCGTTGTGCTCTGTGATAGACTGTTGTGTTCTGTGATAGACCGTTGTGTTCTGTGATAGACTGTTGTGTTCTGTGATAAGACTGTTGTGTTCTGTGATAGACTGTTGTGTTCTGTGATAGACTGTTATGTTATGTTCTGTAATAGACTGTTATGTTATGTGCTAGGCCGTTGTGTTCTGTGATAGACTGTTGTGTTCTGTGCTAGGCTGTGTTCTGTGATAGACTGTTGTGTTCTGTGATAGACTGTTGTGTTCTGTGATAAGACTGTTGTGTTCTGTGATAGACTGTTGTGTTCTGTGCTAGGCTGTGTTCTGTGCTAGGCCGTTGTGTTCTGTGATAGACTGTTGTGTTCTGTGATAAGACTGTTGTGTTCTGTGATAGACTGTTATGTTGTGTTCTGTGATAGACTGTTGTGTTCTGTGATAGACTGTTGTGTTCTGTGATAGACTGTTGTGTTCTGTGATAAGACTGTTGTGTTCTGTGATAGACTGTTGTGTTCTGTGCTAGGCTGTGTTCTGTGATAGACTGTTGTGTTCTGTGCTAGGCCGTTGTGTTCTGTGATAGACTGTTGTGTTCTGTGATAGACTGTTGTGTTCTGTGATAAGACTGTTGTGTTCTGTGCTAGGCTGTGTTCTGTGATAGACTGTTGTGTTCTGTGATAAGACTGTTGTGTTCTGTGATAGACTGTTATGTTATGTTCTGTGATAGACTGTTATGTTGTGTTCTGTGATAGACTGTTGTGTTCTGTGCTAGGCCGTTGTGTTCTGTGATAGACTGTTGTGTTCTGTGATAGACTGTTGTGTTCTGTGATAGACTGTTGTGTTCTGTGATAAGACTGTTGTGTTCTGTGATAGACTGTTATGTTGTGTTCTGTGATAGACTGTTGTGTTCTGTGATAGACTGTTGTGTTCTGTGATAAGACTGTTGTGTTCTGTGATAGACTGTTGTGTTCTGTGCTAGGCTGTGTTCTGTGATAGACTGTTGTGTTCTGTGATAGACTGTTGTGTTCTGTGATAAGACTGTTGTGTTCTGTGATAGACTGTTATGTTATGTTCTGTGATAGACTGTTATGTTGTGTTCTGTGATAGACTGTTGTGTTCTGTGATAGACTGTTGTGTTCTGTGATAGACTGTTGTGTTCTGTGATAAACTGTTATGTTATGTTCTGTGAAAAACTGTTATGTTGTGTTCTGTGATAGACTGTTGTGTTCTGTGATAGACTGTTGTGTTCTGTGATAGACTGTTGTGTTCTGTGATAGACTGTTGTGTTCTGTGATAAGACTGTTGTGTTCTGTGATAGACTGTTATGTTATGTTCTGTGATAGACTGTTATGTTGTGTTCTGTGATAGACTGTTGTGTTCTGTGATAGACTGTTGTGTTCTGTGATAGACTGTTGTGTTCTGTGCTAGGCCGTTGTATTCTGTGATAGACTGTTGTGTTCTGTGATAGACTGTTGTGTTCTGTGATAGACTGTTGTGTTCTGTGATAGACTGTTATGTTATGTTCTGTGCTAGGCCGTTGTGCTCTGTGATAGACTGTTGTGTTCTGTGATAAGACTGTTGTGTTCTGTGATAGACTGTTATGTTATGTTCTGTGCTAGGCTGTGTTCTGCAGTGTTGTGTATAGCTGCTGTACTTCCCCTGTGCTCTGGGGTTTTCCCCCTCAGGGAAGGAGACTGGCACTGTCAGATTTCCCTCTCCCAGAATGAGCGCCTAAATACTCCTGTCTCCTGTCTCCTTTAACGCCAGGCATGCTGCTGGTATACACAGAATGTACAAAACATTAGGAACACCTGCTCTTTCCATGACACAGACTGACCAGGGGAATCCAGGTGGAAGCTATGATCCCTTATTGATGTTACTTGTTAAATCCACTTCAATCAGTGTAGAAGGGAAGGTGACAGGTTAAAGAAGGATTTTTAAGCCTTGAGACATAGATTGTGTATGTATGCCGTTCAGAGGGTGAATGGGCGAGACAAAACACTGGTTTGGATGTGCCCAGAACTGCAACACTGCTAGGTTTTTCAGCCTCAACAGTTTCCCGTAGCAATCAAGAATGGTCCACCACGCAAAGGACATCCAGCCAACTTGACACAACTGTGGGAAGCATTGGAGTCAACATGGGCCAGCATCCTTGTGGAACGCTTTCAACACCTTGTAGAGCCCATACCCTGACAAATTGAGACTGTTCTGAGGGCAAAACCATTTTCTGCTTAGATGATCCCAAACAAAGACATGCATGTGAGGAAAGAGGGGGAGGGCTACAAGAGAGGTCTGTTTAGTAAACAGTCGAAAAGATGATGCAAGAACCAACTGTAAAGTGGAGGAACAGGGGAAGAGGAGGGAAGTAGAGGAGAGGGAACAAGAGAAGTGGGCATACAAGCCCTACACAGGTTCAGTGGAGCGGAGACCTATGTGGAGAGTGTTTACTGTAAATTGGATTCAGGAAGGGGCAGGGACTGCCTACCTACCACCACTATTCACTAGGTCAATTCAGAGTTAGACAAGGGGACAACAGCCCTGTGGCAATGAACATACACCACACCAGGACTGGTGGTGTATGTGTGATTTATTTTATTTAATACTTGATCCACATTAGCTGTTGAAGAAAAAGTGTGTGTGTCGGGCATACTTTTTGAGAGAGAGAGAGAGAGAGAGAGAGAGAGAGAGAGAGAGAGAGAGAGAGAGAGAGAGAGAGAGAGAGAGAGAGAGAGAGAGAGAGAGAGAGAGAGAGAGAGAGAGAGAGAGAGAGAGAGAGAGAGAGAGAGAGAGAGAGAGAGAGAGAGAGAGAGAGAGAGAGAGAGAGAGAGAGAGAGAGAGAGAGAGAGAGAGAGAGAAACCCCTGCACCAAGTCTGCGTTTTCCACCATTTCAGAGCTCCAAGGTCAAAGACAAAAACAGAGGGGTTCCTAAAATCAAACACGGTGACACCCCCATCTGACTCAGAGCTTCACCCGAGCCCTGTTGTTTTATTTGAACCCTAATAACTCTTCAAATTAAAAGGCTATCCTATTATTATTTTTCTCTCCTCCCCTTTAAAAGGCCTGGGTTTCAAAGTGCTAATAAAATAAACTGGAGGGCCCCATTTCTTTATTTGTTTGTGTGAAGGGTGTGTGGGAGAGTGAGGGCGGGGACTGAGGTTTTAGGTTCAGAGGGGGGGTAAAAGCAACAGAGGTCACTGGGAACAAAAGAGCAAGAGGACCCGAGAGGTCAAACACCCTGGTGTCCAAACTCCCTGAGCTGGCGTTGTTACAGGCCAGCGGCCCCCGCTTGTATAATCGCCGGGTACGTTTTGTCCGAGAGTGTAGGATAGAATATATCACGGGCGCCCGACAGATGAACAATAGATCACATTTTGTCGGAGCCCCGAGTCAAGCGTTCTGGCTCTTTTCAGCTTGACCGTACATCTGAAGCGATGAAGATTAACCCTCTATTCACTGGCCTCGCGTTGGGATGCCCTACGCCCGGACAAACGATCTCTCCCATGGGTTTTTATAGGACACTACTACCACTAGCAACGCACACCAGGTGCCTTTCCTCAGCAATTCAGCAGGTTGGCATGGAATGGGGGGCATTCATGAGAGTTTACTGCAACGTTAGGTTTGGGTGACCCGACCGTGACCACTTGTTTTTCCAACAGGAAACAGAGGCCCCATAGCACTGTGTGGAATAGCTACTGTTTGCTCTTAAATACTTCCTCAACATCCTGAGAATGAAGCATTCATCTATTCAGTATCTGCGCATGGTCTGATCATTTCCTATAGACAGGGAATGAATTATGAGTTGAAGTTACATTTATGAGTAACCATCCATGTCAGTGCATTTTGCTCCAACAAACTAAACCAGAAAGAGACCATAAGGAAGAGAGAGTTGATGCCAAAGTAGGCGCCGCACCCTACAGCCATAGGCTCATGTACCTCTGTCGGCTGTCACTCAAAATACAAAAAAATTCCTAACATTTATGTTTGAATAACTTACAACCTCTGACTAAAAACATGAACATTAAGTAATACTCAGGGGGCAAATCAATAACATCACTTGGTAATATGATAATAGCTTCAGGCTGTGCATTAAACATAAATAGGCTCTGTCAGCTCTCTGGGGGGCTCAGCATTGGTATTCCTCTATAAGAAGCAGAGCATGGAGCTCATTTGAATGGCAGGGCTGGTTGAGAAAAAGTTGAGAGAAGGTTGAAGGACAAAGGGCAGCCAGGCTACGTTAGGTGGTCTACAGAGGATTGACATGAGGGCCGGCTAAAAAGTTGAGAGAGAGTTGAGGAAAAGTTAAGAGTGGAACGGAGGTTGAGGGAAGGGTTGAGAAAAGTTAGAAGAAGGCTGCGAGAAAGAAAAGAAAAAAGCTCTGAGAGGATGAGCAAGGCGGCTGGAAGTGGATTCAGAGGGGTTGCTTTGAAACAGTTGAGGGAAAGTTGAGGGAAAGTTGAGGGAAAGTTGAGGGAAAGTTGAGGGAAAGTTTGAAAATAGTAGGACATCGAGAGAAACTACGGGTGGGGGCCGAGAGCAGATCGAGAGCGGATTGAGAGGGGTGTCCTAAACTAAAAACAGTTGAAGGGCGATTAGAAGAAGAGGGAAGGTTGAGAAAGGAACGGGAACAGGTTAAAAGACGCATCATAGATCAACAAAAGATCAGAGGTTGCTCAAACGCTGACAGGGGGCTGAGAAAGAGAGAGCTTGAGGGAGGACAGAGAGAGACGAGGTTGAAAGAGGGAGTCTTATCTGTGTCCCATCTGTCTTGACATGTACACTCCTCTAGTTGAAGCCCTGCAGGGGAGAGTATAAGAGGCATACATGTCAATTACTGAGTGTGGATCCTCCAGAAGGCTTAGGGGTAAGGCCTGTGCACTCTGGCCCAAAACCAGCCTTAACCAGCCCCAGCCTCAACTCTGATGTCATGGTTTTCCACTGTCATGTGAGTCAGCGAACCATGCACACCAAAGGTCGTCATCACACAAAGGCAGATACTCTGCATGGCACATGCAAAATGTTACTCGATTTCATTATTTTTTCGAGTTTGGCGATTGAGTAAATATTTTTACACAACTGAACATTTTGTCTTCTTTGGTTGTAAAAAGGGGGAAAACAATCGATATGCCCTGCTTATTTTATGACTGGAGTTTGTGAAGAGGTCAAACGTTCTTGCAACCAGAATAAAATAAGTGAAAATGTAAAAGGACAAAGGTAGAAAAATGCTTCTCATCTAATGACATGATTGACAAATGTGCAGAGGAAAATGTGCAAAAGTGATTACGTGCGATTGACTGTTTGAGATTGTTTAACTCCTCTCCCATGAAAACTCAAATACAACCCTTATCAATACAACCCTTATCAGTATGACTATTTACTGACCATTATGAAGTTTAGATCCAAGATGTTTCTCATTAAGCAACCCTCCAAGATGTTTTGCTTGACTTGGTTGCACTACACACCTGGGAGATCTGCCTTAATAAAATACCTGATGTGAAGCGCCAGTTAATTCCCCTATAAAATAACTCCCTTCCTTCTTCCTGTGAGCACGGCTGGTGTTTATCAAACGAGGTAACGTCCTGTCAAGTGACCCTGGTTTCTCCCAGAGCCCACCTGTGTGGACTTTTCTCTTAATCCATGCAGCCCTTTTACTCTGCTTTGAATACTTAGACTACTGAGTGTAACTAATTCTCCCACACAAGGATATTGTCTTCCCCTATCTCTTTCTTTGTCCTTCTCTTTCAAGCCGCCCATTCACTGAATTCATTAGTAGGCAGTGTGGTGTGAGAGAGAGAAAAACTTTCCAATTAAAGGACTTAATAGGCTATTACCATCATCTTAAATCCAACATTTGTTTTTTCTCACATTGTGAAACCAGATAATGATTATTTATCAGATCAGTGTGAACTTTTAAAACCGTTTCTGAAGTTTCTAACTTATAATTAGTGTTTTGAATGTGATGTATTCCCTATTTTGACCTACGAGTATACTGTGAAGACTTGCCAAAGTATGTTTTTAATGCAAAATAGAATAATAAAGCTAGTACAAATCATCCCATGTAATAGTCATGGGTCTGTGTAACATTTCCTACAATGATAAATTGTTTTTAAATGTGTACCACCCCCAGCTTTATCATTCAAAACACGTAAATTTAACAATTGTTGTTACTAGTGGGGTTGAACTAAATGTGTTAAACAGGCTATTTTCCCTCCACACACATGCTGCACAGACACTGCAGATGACAAGGGGGCTGTGGAGGCAGATAGTCCCCTGGGACGGTCAAGCAGGCCCCAGCAGGGCCTTTTCTCAGAGTAGAAACCCATTTGGTGCCTCCCTCCCTCTTCTCCTCGAGCCCCCCTGACCGCCAACCTGGAGGGGTCAGCTGTGCAAAAGAAGCACTGGTCCAGAGCAGGGAGCGTAAATCAGGGGCCATCGCGGGAACCCTGCCTTGCCCAGGGTCCCAGCCCGGCCTGGCACCATCACTCCTGGCTCTGACGTAGAGCAGGCTACCACTGAGGTGGGTTCCCACTGATGGATCACCCAGACCGGGACACGTGGGCAACCCGGGACCCCCTGAATGATCCATCATCACCAGTGACCAGCCAGAGGGAAAGCAGCCTATCTTCCAGGTTTGGCTTTAATTTGTTTTAGTTTTTAATATTTCATTTCCATTCAGTTCATGAATTGAAGACACCACATTATATGTCAACATTATTTATACTTTTAATTAATACATTTCAAAGTATTTCCAATTGGAAAGCAATTTACCCCAACCCATGCTACCTATACACCATCAGAATGTATTGATTGAGTTGTGAACTAGCAGTTCAATAAACTCTGACAAACTCTAATCTCATAACTTATGATGGATTTCAGCCAATCAACTTTGTCATTTTTGTTGCAACAGCACTATGCTATGCTAGCTTAAAATGGTTGACGTGTCCTCCTCACCACTCCCTCATAACAGCACCTGGAATTGTGACAGGTAAATCTAATTTGCAGAGACAAGTCTTTGCTTCCCGAGGCAGTAGACTTTATTGCAATTGCCTTCACCCTTCGCTTTTTGCCTCTGTGTAGTAGTTTACGTCTCCCCCTGAGGCCTGACTCTAATGGACAGGGTCATAAAATGGTTGCGTTACTCTTTTCCTTTTTCAAACCAGTGACACCAGTTGTTCACCTTCCTCATGGGGCCTTTTGTAATGCCTGACAGGTCGTCTATTCCAGACAGGGATGTTTGTAGAAGTCAACCTTGAGTTGTCTCCACATTCAATAAGGACCATCTTTATGAGCTTTTCAGCACTTAAAACATTCATGGGAAAAATGGCCGCTTGGATGGTTGTTTTGATTTAGTTGCATATTTTAAAGTTATCCTGTTTGTTGATGTACTGAAATATTTCAATAAAACCTCCTAAAACATTAAAATGTTTACTAATTTATCGTAAAAACAACACATTGGGAAAAGATGTTCGTTCACTGTTTGTTTAGGCTATCACCAACAATGTTTTTCGTGTCATTACTCTTACATGTTTTTGTAATAACAGATATTTTGACAGGTCCTGGGGTTGAGGGTAGGACAAGAGGACCTTCACGTTGACACATACAGCCCGAGACAGAAATAGAGACACACGGCCATGAAGGGGTTAGGACATGTCATTCTGAGAACCACCAAACATCTTTCACCCTGTCGTCTGGCCCTAAGCCATCCACAATAATTAGAAAAGACAGGCTAATAAGTCAAATTGATAAGGAAGTAAGTGAACTGTGATACACCCTGTATGTGAGTTAAGACAATCGAGTTTGACCACCTCTATTAACCAACACTTTATATTCCACAATTTGAGTGATTATCCCCTGTTGCTATAACACTGGCATTTTGTTATGGTGAGAAATGAAATAAAAAGTATTGGATTGAATAATTACCGTATTGAAGAATTGATGAAAGGCAGTGTCATAGGAAAATAACGAAGCCATGTGTCATCATTCCGTCAAACTCTGTACTTCACATCAACAGAACATTTGCACATACTGCCCTCACGTGGTACCACAAGTACTACACTTAGTGTTCCGTTTCCAAATCAAAACACAGCACGTTTTAAAACCTATATTGTAGATGTGTATTCAAAGGTAGCATGCAAAACAAAAACATTACAAGCAAAATGTCATCAAATATGTATTTTTATTAGCAGACACCCAAGCCCTTTGGGGGGGGGGGGGGGAAATAATGCTAACCACAAAACTGCCCCAATGCACCTTGAGAAAACATATTCTTTATTCTGTCTCGACTTCGTGCACTTCACTTCTTCGTGCACTTCATTTTAGTGATGGCCACTAAAATGCAGGAGTCTAATCTAAAACCAAACTCTTCTTGAATTAAACTGCCAAGAGACCGAAGCGATGTTGCTCATTTAGAAACAATCTCTCAAGCAGTATTGAAATGATATCACACTAGTTTACAACAATGTTAATTGACACCCTCTTCAACTGCAGGCATATGGGGCGTTCAGGCTTTTGTTCCAGACCTGATTAAACTTATCAAGGTATTGAACAGACAACACATTTTAATAGATGAGTTAGTGCTGGAACCAAAGCCCGCACAGGCTGTTACTCTCTAGAACCAGGGTTGATGACTGCTGAGTTTTGCTGGTCAGTCCCGTCCAGCCTTGAGTTTCTCCTCCACCGTGTGGTCCCCCTTGGATCCTCCCATGCAGGGTGGGCTCTTGGCTATGCTGGGGTTGCTGCCCCACTGCAGGGGTGTCTTGGCCTGGATGGCCAGCGCGTGGACACAGCTCTTCAGCTCCTCGGCTAGGGTCTCGTTGACAAGGCGGTGGCGCTGTAGCAGGGAGAGGCCGTCGAAGCGTGGGCTGACCACCAGGACTCTGAAGTGGGACTCGGATCCAGGGGGCACGGCGTGCATGTGGCTCTCATTGTGGACTTCCAGGTGTTCTGGCTCCAACTGCTGGGTGAGCTTGGTCCGTATGGCCCCCTCCACGGGCCGGTTGGGATCAGGAGCCATGTGGGGTCTGAAGTGGGCTAAGGGCCTGGTGAAGGCGAGGGTGGTGGAGATTGGACTGGCACAGCGGAGAACACTGGGCAGCATTCAGAGGATTTTGGGGAAGTCGACGACTGTAGAAAGCCTGCAATGAAGAAGTGGTCTCTCTTCAGGTTCAGAAGTTACAATCTTAGAAAAAAAAGGTGCTATCTAGAACCTAAAAGGGTTCTTTGGCTGTCCCGTCTGTGGAAAGGGTTCTACATGGAACCTAAAAGGGCTCTCTACCTGGAACCAAATAGGGCACTACCTGGAACCAAAAATGGTTATCCTATGGGGGCAGCCGAATAACCCTTTTGGAACCATTTTGTAGCTTACATTCAGTAGCTCGCTATCTGCTGTTAAGCTAGCTATTTTACAGCAGACTCTGCTTTACATAGCTACAGTATCTGTTAGCTATAGCTACAACATCTATGTTCTTTAGATACATGAAAATGCAATGCTGCGCAACGACGTTTGCTAATTTCTTTCACAACATACTATAGCTAGCTACGTTAGCTAGCTAACGTTATCTAACTGGCTAGCAAGCTTCTTGCAGTAATCACCGCCATATTGACTGCATTTCGTAGCCTCGAATAGTACCTTAGCTAGTTTGGGTTGTTATTAATAAATGATCAAAGCTGTAATAACCCAAAGTGAGTTGTAATACATGTATTAGCTACCTACCTTTTCACAGTGTCCTCAGTTTTCCAACGTACACAGGAAGTGCTGCCTGCTTTGGACTGCCTGGGACTTGTAGTCTTTGTTTGAATTGTAGTCTTTGTAGACGGCCTGGGACTCATATTTCAGCAGTAAATTGTAGTCTTTGTAGGCTAGTAAATCTATTACTGGTGGAGGTTTGTTGCAAAGTACATTTTTTTCTAAATGAGCTATCATGCCTGTTGGTGAAATTACATTGAACCAACGTGGAATAAGACGTTGGATTGACATCTGTTCCCAGTGGGATGCTGTTCTGACCCCTAGGCACAGAAGTCAAGAAATCCATTATATCATTGATGATCAATTCGGTAAATTAAATAATTACAAGTGTTTCATCATTAGGACAGTAGTTTATTTTTCTTTGCTATCCATTGCAGTTCTGAAAATGTCAAGTGCACAACAGTGCAAATAAATAAACATAGACAAAAGATAAGAAAAAATCTCACACACAAACTTTATAACAGAATCATGACGTTGTAACATTTAAGTATTCTTCATAACCAGTAGTATTTATTTTGATGTATTTACTTATATTCCATTCTCATTTACAAAATACACAAAATCAAAGACAACATATAATAGTATTCTGTCATTTACACTTCAGTTTTTTTGTCCTTTGTATTTTATTTATGGTTCCACATGTATAGAGTATTGTAATTCCTAATACTATGATCTATACTTACATACAAACAACTACAGATTCTACAGCACAGTACAATGACAGTGATAAATTCTCTGTTACATGAATTAATCACAATATATTCTTATTGACAAAAGCCTCCAAAGACCTAGGGGTAGTTTTAGAAGTAAATATTAGCCATTCAGTCCCATTTAGTAGAAGCCAACACACAGCATTTCAGTGGAAAAGGCCCAGCATATAATGTGCTTAATTTCCCAGTAGTGTTTTGGGGAGAGATAAAAGACAAATAATCGAACACTTATTGCTATAATTACGTTTTTGCACTCATGATTGACTGTTGACCAAGCAACAAGTTAAGAATACAAAAAAACCCTGTAACAGAATTGAAAATATGCAACTATAGGTACTAGAAACAATCTTGACTTAAAATATCCTGAACTGGTTCACTGAGAGAGTAAATAGATAGTTGAGCATTTCACAGCGTTCCATCTCGTACTATACAACAATAATATTGACATCCTTGTTTATCATTTCATGGGCGGTATAATTAGGACAACATACAGATAGGATATGGAAACACAGATCAGACACATGCTGCAATGCTGAGGCTGATTCTTCAATAACAAATGGAATCTTTTAAGATTACTCTGCTACTTAGAGGAATTGTTAACAAATGTACTTTCCGACAGACTGGCCATCCACGTCCCAGATCAGTTTATAAAAACTGCTCCCCCTACTACAGGAATATGTTCAAGGAGTCAAAGGTTATAAAGACCTATAATATGTATTAATGATCTATGTTATATTTCATGTATTTTAATTTACATATTTAAATCTATATTCCAGTTTTTTTAATGACATAGTATAAACTTAAGACATACAAAAATATTTGGCAATAATAAATGAGAAGTTACTCATGGCACACTTATAGATCGGCAGTCACTAAACCATCAGTGAAAGGTTTGGGTGTGTAGACTAATGCATGTCAATTGTGTGGAATATGCTAGTTTATGGTCATGTAAACATCAAGTAAAGTGAGAGGTTGCTATGTCAATAAATAGTCAACTGCGACAACTGTAAATCAACGTATACTGATTATTTTGTGCGCTGTTCACAACTGCATGCGTGACTCATTTGGTACCAATGAATCATTTGGCTACTGTCTTAAAGTGGTCACTTGTAAAGCAGTTGGTGTGCCTACGTCACCTTCTGTTACCCTTCATGTGCTAGCTACTGATATATTTTATGTCACAAAGGTTTTGGTCTTTTGAAGAATGCAAGGCATTAACAACTGTGCATGTACAGCTAGTGCAATGGATTGGTCTTTATCTAGAATGCTGTTAAGTCTACATATGGCTGCTATCCTAAAAAATGGCAGTTTATGATAATTTCCTTTGTGGCTGAATCAGTGCTTGTTGCTTTTCTCTGCTTGATTCTTTGTAACATGCAATTGTGAACATACCACACTTGATCAATGTGCTAGCTATAAGGGAAATGGGAAATGTGTTTTGGTACCAAACCAATGTACAGGAAATCTATGGATCAAATATCCCATGAGGACACTGCCCTTAGCAGTGTGTTTAGTCCTAGTCTATCATGTATGATAAAAAAAACCTCAGCGGAGGTGTGTAACATGTTAAATGTACCCATTTATCATGATGTTCTAAGCTTCAAGGGTGGAAATCAAAGGAAAGTTATACTACTTCTATTTCAATGCTCGGTGAAATGTTTCCCAATAGCATCCAATAGCATCCAATAATGTTCTCCTTCTCATTGAGTTTTAATTCTCGTTTTGATCATCCGATCAATGAAGCAGCTTTTACTTGTATCGCCACATCAGTTAATCATACTCCGAGTATCGAATAAAACAACTAATAAACAAGCTATCAAGAATCCACAAAAGAGTCATCAATATTGCAGGTCAAAGTTCAATCGTGCACAGGCAAACAAGCACATTCTCACACCCATATCAGAATTATGCTCAGAATAAGATATGGGCTATGACGTACATGTTAGTGTTTAATGACAGTGCATATATGTGCTTCCCACTATAGTCTCTTTTGAAACACATATATTGCACCAAAAGTAAATATATCTAAATGTCTTTCAAACTCAAAACAAATATCAATTGAAATCTACTGAAAATATATCACAATGTTTCACTGAAGTTTAGTATATCCTTTCCATACCTTTGTGTCTTATTTTCAACTTCATTATTTTGAAGATTTTCACTTCACTTTTAACATCTACTTCCTGTATGGAAATATCACACAAAAAATGAAAACGGATGTTTCAGTTGAGCACATTAAAATGGTTTGATGTGTTTAAGGGATGCGAGAATGTTCCAGAAATCCAAGGTCAATGTTAGAACAGCCGAATGATATCAAAGGCAGTGTGATTTCTCTCGTGAAAAGGACATGGATATAACATCTAACATCTGACTTATTGATCTACAGTAACATGATACACTTCAATGCCACTTTCATATCGTGTTCTATCTTTCTAGCAAACTGTCCATGAATTCACTTACATACTTAGTTAAATGCATACCACTTTCCAAAAACACATTTTGTAAGAGTAAAACATAATGCCTAAGACAGATGGAACAAAGAAGGCATTTCTTACTACAGGATATATGAAGCAAGAATGCCGATTGAACTGTGGGATTTTAAACGTTTGTTTAAAACGTGACAATAGTAATAACTACTGTAACAAGTTGTGACAAGAGTCATATTTGCATCCGCAAACATTTGTGCTTTAAACGTGGAATGTTTGAACAAAAGTGTTGTTCTAAAATGTACATGGAGAACAATATGGGCTGAACAAATTTCAACACAGTCAGAAATTGAGATTTGAAGGATTGATTTGAGCAGCCGTTTATGATTGACTGAGATAAGAACGGCTAGAAAGAATGTTTTAAAGGGGAAAAGCTCAACAGATCACTTTTGTCAACAGTCTCATTCAAACCATAATGAAAAGTAAACCTGGAATGTTCTAGCATCTATAAAATGGCAGTTATTTTGTACATAAAATAAACACAAGACCTTGGAAGGTGTGATAATGAGGAGAGGCCTTGGTTTAACGAAATGTTCTGGTTGACCCATTAAGTCAAAAATGGTTCAAATCAAGGCATAACGCATCATTTTTGACTGACGTTCTCCCATAACAATGTAGACACATGTAGATGGGAAGTGAGCTGAGCTTATCGGAGAAATTGGTCTGAATACAGATCGGATGGCTAGTGGTCATTTCTATTACGGGCTATTGGCATGGCTCATAAACTAGACCCCATGTCCCTACCCCATAACCCCATAAATCTGTCTTCATTTTGGGGACCTGCATCTAAACTAGTTCCTCAACCCTCCTAAACACATACACTCAGTGATTAAGATTGCACTGAACAAGCATTAAAGTTGGAACAGCTTCTGTTGGTCTAGGGGCAGAGTTTGGTTGCACTTCCCTTCCTCGACCAACTCACAGCATATTCATGGGGATCAATGTCAAGCAGCGGCAGCACAGTTCCACAGATCTTAGTAGTATAGAGATGTGTCTATCTAAACAGTACATCCAATATCAGGCAATCCACAATATTTACAACTTAGTAGATCTGTGCAGCATCTGCATTGAACTAATTCCTGTGAATAGGCTGTGACTTCAATGGGGCGTACAGGGCAGAGTTTAGGGGTTTCTTGGGCTGCTTGTTGTTCACAGTGTGGCTTACTCATTCCGGCCCCCCACGTTGCCCCCTAGGGGTGTGGCCACATTATTGCAGCACCTGGCCCCGTGTCTCCGGCAGCTTGAACGCCAGGAAGCTGCCCGCTGCAAGCGCCCCGGAGGCAAACAGGATGGGCACAGCCTTGGTAATGCCCACGAAAGAGGTGAAGATGCTGATGCCCAACACGGCTGCCAGCTTACAGAGGGCGTTTAGAAAGCCAAACGCTGTGCATCTGGGAGGAGAGAGGAAGATCAGTCAGTTCCATAATGACCTCTATTCAAACAGTCTCAGATTGAACTCATAATGTGACACCTGCAGGAGGACTGTTCAGCCAGATAGGGAGCGCTACTACTCTTTCTGAAATTGGAAAATAATATTTAATCATGGTCAGATATTATTAAGCAATGAGGCATGGGGGGTGTGGTATATTGACCATTTACCACAAACCCCTGAGGTGCCTTATTGCTTTTATAAACTGGTTACCGACATAATTAGAGCAGTAAAAAATACATGTTTTGTCATACCCATGGTATACGGTCTGATATACCACGGCTGCCAGCCAATCAGCATTCAGGGCTAGAACTCCATTAATAATAATGAACAGCCAGTCTGCTATGATGAGATCTCAGAGTTTTGAAATGGCCAGAAATGTTTCAGTCAACCCAGTTTACTGGGATATACAGGATTTTTTAGTATAGGTTGGTTGAGGCAGTGCAGTGTTCACTCAGCCATGGGGTGGCAGTAAGGATTCCCACCCAGTCTCACACACCACTACCACCAATGCTCTTACACAGTACTACTTCCTCCATTTGCCTCCATCTAGTGTAGCCAATCACATCAAGGCACCACTTTTGCCAGTAAACCCTGGAAGCTACAACCTTCCACAGTGCCAAGGTTTTGGTGTGGCTCTCTGGTTGGGGTTTCCTACCTCTTGTCAGAGGGGTAGAGCTCCACCGTCAGCACGTCCAGGGCGTTCCAGGAGGCGATGCTGATGCCCCCGAACAGACAGAGCAGAGCGATCATGGCCGACTCGCTGTTGCCGAACGACAGGAAGAAACAGCTGACACAAGAGATCACACTGGAGCCCGCTGGAGAGCGAGAGGAGAGGAGGGAAAGAGATGGGGAGGAAGGGAAAGGGAGGGAGATGTGGGGTAAGGAGGGGTAGAGAGAGGGAGGGGGAAAGGGGAGAAAGAGAGAAGAAGAGAGGGAAAATGAGTGAATCTATGAATATGTCATTTAATATGCCTGCTATTCTTGCTGAATCCATTTTGGCCGTTGTGAGACAGGAAATTCTGCCCAATCTACCATAGGTTTTTAACAGACAACATTTTGTTTTCTAGCTCTTAGTGGGAAATTAAAAAACGTTTTTAAAAAGAATAGAAAACAAAGTGATAACTGGATCAGGATACAGTGTACTGTGCATTAGTTTGGTCCGCTAGTGATCTCTATGTGTCGAAGACATGCACCAACAGTACGGTACAAAATCAAATGACACGATTGTAGCCGTGACGACACTGTGCCACTCCTCGCTCTATTACCCAACATCCTCAGCCGTCCAATCTTGTCCATGAGCAGCGCCGACACAATGTTGCCAGGCAACACGGCCAGGGTGCCCAGGAAGCTGACAAAGTAAATCATGTAGGCACTGTTCTCGTCGCTGAAGTCGCTAAGCATGCAGCCCTCCTTGTTGTGCAGGAAGGTGCTGTTGACCAGTTTGCTGTTGATCAGCCTGTACTTGAACAGATCTGCAGGGGAGAGAAGGAGGGGCGAGGGGGGAGAGGGGTGTATTGATGAGAATTGTGGTTAAATAGATTCAATGTAGGGATAGACTTTAATGCATTCTGTAATGCTCGGATCTTTAATGTCAGCTATTTCATATGAACACAGTACAATAAACCACAGTCATTCTAACGGATGAACAACAGAATATGAACTGGGGCTAAGGTTCACATATCTAGGGCCTATTCAATGAGTAACTCAATAAAATACATTCATAATACTGAATTCTTTATTCTACTGTACATAAGAGAACAGTTTGTCCATAGTGTCCAGGCCTAACCTCTGACCTCCAATCTCTAGGTTTTGCTCTGCTGTACTTCTCAGCATAAATCCATCATGTGGTTGTTCCCATAGTGGGTTAACATTCTGCACTATGGCAACAATCTAGCAGCTTCTAGCTCTTAGTGGGAAATCACAGAGGGATTAAGAACTAAAGCAAAAGCAGTGAAATTAGTTTCTAACTCAAATTCAAATGAGTAGCTCCTGCATGGCACTGATAGCAGCAGAGTGATTGCTTGACTAGTCTAATGATGGACAAACACCTAACAGAACGAGAGGGAGGCGTTTAGATAGTCCCTATCGTATGCTCTGATAACATCTTGAGAGAGAGAGAGAGAGAGAGAGAGAGAGAGAGAGAGAGAGAGAGAAAGAAATAGAGAGAGAAAGAGAGAGAGAGAGAGAGGCTAAGCCATTATAGGCTTGTGTTTGGCTGATAGTAGGTTCCTATCGTTGAGTGTGTAATGTCAGAGATGAAATTGGATTCTGCCGCTGGATCGAGAGGACTTCAAGCTCATCAATATTACCCATCTTTTGTCATCAGCCATACAGATGAATCATCTTCTTGTGCAGGCTGCTTTTTGTTCTGGAAAAATCTATCATTCAGTTTGAGATGACTGACAGTTATGTAATATGCAGGCTGAAGTAAAATAGGATTTGGGGCTGTGTTGCTAGGATACCTCTCTCTGTCGGCATTGCTACATTATGTTACAGGGCCAGGGAGTAGAGTGACGGTAATTGAGCCATTTTGTCTTGTGTGAAGCATATAATTGGAGCTGATTCTCTGCTCTGTTTCTGGCTCTGCTTCTATAAGAGAGGTTGAACACCTTAGTAAGAAATGCATAAGATCTATATGAACAACATGAGACATTTTTAGCTCCGTAGACAAAATATGGTAGACAATTGTATTTTCTCTGTCAATCAAACACAGAAGCCACTAACACGATTGAGATTACAGTACTTCGATGAGTTAATGAAGGAAACCCCCAAAACAAGACACACACAACTTGTAATTCCAACAAACACTGATACAACACTCTCATCAGCAGACCTGTGTTGTAGAAGAGGGTAGCAATAAAGGTGCAGTTCTTGAAGAAGGTGTTGCTGGAGGTGATGTCTTCAAAGTAGCACTCCTCAAACAGAGAATCCTCAAACACCATGGACTTCATCTTCAGATTCATAAACCTGACGGAGAGATAGAGAGACAGAGAGAGAGAGAGATCGGGAGAGAGAGAGAGTGTGAGAGACAGAGAGAGAGAGATCGGGACAGAGAGAGAGAGAGATCGGGACAGAGAGAGAGAGAGTGTGAGAGACAGAGAAAGAGTTTGTTTTAACATCAGATTGACTGATAGACCCTTGACCTATTTACTGTATGAATGGCTTGGTACCCTGCTGTGTTCCCATGACAACGCTGATGAAGGAAGAGGGAAAGGGGGACCTACTTGTTGTTGAAGTACTCTCCGTTGCGGTGCACCTGGTTCTCCAGGGTGAAGTTGAAGGTGACGTGCTCCACCTTCTCCTTGATGAAGACCTTGGTGCGCGAGGAGTACTCCTGCTTCTGGAGATACTTGATCATGTCAGGGAACCACACCGTCAGCCCATAGTAACTGAGGGAGAGAAGGGAGATGGATGTTAAGACAGACGTAGGGATCATGATGATATACTTAACATAATCCACTTAGAAGGGATAGGACACTAACTACATCATCAATATCAGTAATGTAAAACTACATTTTCACTTGAGACAGACAACATCTAATCAAAGTGTGTTGGTTACATTCGCAGATTTGCAGGTGTTATAGCAGGTGCAGTGAAATGCTTATGTTACTAGCCCCAACAGTGCAGCAGAATGCCTCGCGAATACAATACTAGTACACAAATAATCAAAAAATCTAAACAAGAAATCAAGTTAATTTATTATACCATTAATTCCTTCTATGCGGATCTGACTTTGGCTGGATATTATCTGAAAACAGTTTTGGGAGCTTGACTTTACCTGAACGACATAGAGAACCACACAGCCATCATCATGAGAGTGGTGCGACGGTACTCGGGAGAGAATATGGCCAGGAAGTTGCTCCACACCTACAGGGAGGTTCACACACACACAGACACACACACACACACACACACACACACACACACACACACACACACACACACACACACACACACAGAGACACACACACACACACACACACACACACACACACACACACACACACACACACACACACACACACACACACACACACACACACACACACACACACACACACACACAAACAATATATCTCAAAGGAAGTCTTCTACAATCTACAACAGCATTAAAAGAACATAAAGTTCCACGTTCCACACAAGCCAACAGTAAACACAGCTAGTAAACACAGCTAGTAAACACAGCTAGTAAATATAGCTAGGGAATCTCTGTACACAGGCACTTTATAAACAACGGGGGCTGATATACAAACAATCGTTCCAGTCTTTCACTCTGTAGTTAAGAGCATATAAACATAAACCTACTCCATTCTCTTTGACAGTAATAGCAGTGGTGATTGTCATTCAGGGAAGTATGAGAGACTATAGGTGGAAGGTAGCCTAGCGGTTAGAGCGTTGGGCCAGTCACAGAAAGGTCGCTGGTTTGAATACCTGAGCCAACAAGGTAAAAACATCTGTTGATCTGCCCTTGAGCAAGGTACTTAACCCTAATTTGCTCCATGGGAGCTGTACTACCATAGCTGACCCTGTAAAACAACACATTTCACTGCACCTATCTGGTGTATGTGACAATAAAATATATTGTTTTGGTATACAGATGCTATTTAGATTGAGCTAGAATATAACACCTTTTCGTTAGACCAATGGTGAGCATTCAAAATGTAGAAGGATGGATAATCCTTCTAATAATAATAATAATAATAATAATAATCCCATTCTTGTTAAACTACTCACTCAATTTAGCCCCAGTTGTCCAAAGATCCTTAGGAGAGCAAGTGAAACATTATATTCGTCTCTGGTTTAGCTGTTGATTACCAGTATGATCCTATGTTACCTGGTTGAACAGGTTATTAAGGTAGAGTATGTTACCTGGTTGAACAGGTTATTAAGGTAGAGTATGTTACCTGGTTGAACAGGTTATTAAGGTTGAGTATGTTACCTGGTTGAACAGGTTATTAAGGTAGAGTATGCTACCTGGTTGAACAGGTTATTAAGGTAGAGTATGTTACCTGGTTGAACAGGTTAAGGTAGAGTATGCTACCTGGTTGAACAGGTTAAGGTAGAGTATGTTACCTGGTTGAACAGGTTAAGGTAGAGTATGTTACCTGGTTGAACAGGTTAAGGTAGAGTATGCTACCTGGTTGAACAGGTTATTAAGGTAGAGTATGTTACCTGGTTGAACAGGTTAAGGTAGAGTATGCTACCTGGTTGAACAGGTTAAGGTAGAGTATGTTACCTGGTTGAACAGGTTAAGGTAGAGTATGTTACCTGGTTGAACAGGTTAAGGTAGAGTATGTTACCTGGTTGAACAGGTTAAGGTAGAGTATGTTACCTGGTTGAACAGGTTATTAAGGTTGAGTATGTTACCTGGTTGAACAGGTTAAGGTAGAGTATGTTACCTGGTTGAACAGGTTAAGGTAGAGTATGTTACCTGGTTGAACAGGTTAAGGTAGAGTATGTTACCTGGTTGAACAGGTTATTAAGGTAGAGTATGTTACCTGGTTGAACAGGTTATTAAGGTCGAGTATGTTACCTGGTTGAACAGGTTATTAAGGTAGAGTATGCTACCTGGTTGAACAGGTTATTAAGGTAGAGTATGTTACCTGGTTGAACAGGTTAAGGTAGAGTATGCTACCTGGTTGAACAGGTTATTAAGGTAGAGTATGTTACCTGGTTGAACAGGTTAAGGTAGAGTATGTTACCTGGTTGAACAGGTTATTAAGGTTGAGTATGTTACCTGGTTGAACAGGTTAAGGTAGAGTATGTTACCTGGTTGAACAGGTTAAGGTAGAGTATGTTACCTGGTTGAACAGGTTAAGGTAGAGTATGTTACCTGGTTGAACAGGTTATTAAGGTTGAGTATGTTACCTGGTTGAACAGGTTAAGGTAGAGTATGTTACCTGGTTGAACAGGTTAAGGTAGAGTATGTTACCTGGTTGAACAGGTTAAGGTAGAGTATGTTACCTGGTTGAACAGGTTATTAAGGTCGAGTATGTTACCAGGTTGAACAGGTTATTAAGGTCGAGTATGTTACCTGGTTGAACAGGGTAAGGTAGAGTATGTTACCAGGTTGAACAGGTTAAGGTAGAGTATGTTACCTGGTTGAACAGGTTAAGGTAGAGTATGTTACCTGGTTGAACAGGTTAAGGTAGAGTATGTTACCTGGTTGAACAGGTTAAGGTAGAGTATGCTACCTGGTTGAACAGGTTATTAAGGTAGAGTATGTTACCTGGTTGAACAGGTTAAGGTAGAGTATGCTACCTGGTTGAACAGGTTAAGGTAGAGTATGTTACCTGGTTGAACAGGTTAAGGTAGAGTATGTTACCTGGTTGAACAGGTTAAGGTAGAGTATGTTACCTGGTTGAACAGGTTATTAAGGTTGAGTATGTTACCTGGTTGAACAGGTTAAGGTAGAGTATGTTACCTGGTTGAACAGGTTAAGGTAGAGTATGTTACCTGGTTGAACAGGTTAAGGTAGAGTATGTTACCTGGTTGAACAGGTTATTAAGGTTGAGTATGTTACCTGGTTGAACAGGTTAAGGTAGAGTATGTTACCTGGTTGAACAGGTTAAGGTAGAGTATGTTACCTGGTTGAACAGGTTAAGGTAGAGTATGTTACCTGGTTGAACAGGTTATTAAGGTAGAGTATGTTACCTGGTTGAACAGGTTATTAAGGTCGAGTATGTTACCTGGTTGAACAGGTTATTAAGGTAGAGTATGCTACCTGGTTGAACAGGTTATTAAGGTAGAGTATGTTACCTGGTTGAACAGGTTAAGGTAGAGTATGTTACCTGGTTGAACAGGTTAAGGTAGAGTATGTTACCTGGTTGAACAGGTTAAGGTAGAGTATGTTACCAGGTTGAACAGGTTATTAAGGTCGAGTATGTTACCTGGTTGAACAGGGTAAGGTAGAGTATGTTACCAGGTTGAACAGGTTAAGGTAGAGTATGTTACCTGGTTGAACAGGTTAAGGTAGAGTATGCTACCTGGTTGAACAGGTTAAGGTAGAGTATGTTACCTGGTTGAACAGGTTAAGGTAGAGTATGTTACCTGGTTGAACAGGTTAAGGTAGAGTATGTTACCTGGTTGAACAGGTTAAGGTAGAGTATGTTACCTGGTTGAACAGGTTATTAAGGTTGAGTATGTTACCTGGTTGAACAGGTTAAGGTAGAGTATGTTACCTGGTTGAACAGGTTAAGGTAGAGTATGTTACCTGGTTGAACAGGTTAAGGTAGAGTATGTTACCTGGTTGAACAGGTTATTAAGGTAGAGTATGTTACCTGGTTGAACAGGTTATTAAGGTCGAGTATGTTACCTGGTTGAACAGGTTATTAAGGTAGAGTATGCTACCTGGTTGAACAGGTTATTAAGGTAGAGTATGTTACCTGGTTGAACAGGTTAAGGTAGAGTATGCTACCTGGTTGAACAGGTTATTAAGGTAGAGTATGTTACCTGGTTGAACAGGTTAAGGTAGAGTATGTTACCTGGTTGAACAGGTTATTAAGGTTGAGTATGTTACCTGGTTGAACAGGTTAAGGTAGAGTATGTTACCTGGTTGAACAGGTTAAGGTAGAGTATGTTACCTGGTTGAACAGGTTAAGGTAGAGTATGTTACCTGGTTGAACAGGTTATTAAGGTTGAGTATGTTACCTGGTTGAACAGGTTAAGGTAGAGTATGTTACCTGGTTGAACAGGTTAAGGTAGAGTATGTTACCTGGTTGAACAGGTTAAGGTAGAGTATGTTACCTGGTTGAACAGGTTATTAAGGTCGAGTATGTTACCAGGTTGAACAGGTTATTAAGGTTGAGTATGTTACCTGGTTGAACAGGGTAAGGTAGAGTATGTTACCAGGTTGAACAGGTTAAGGTAGAGTATGTTACCTGGTTGAACAGGTTAAGGTAGAGTATGTTACCTGGTTGAACAGGTTAAGGTAGAGTATGTTACCTGGTTGAACAGGTTATTAAGGTAGAGTATGTTACCAGGTTGAACAGGTTAAGGTAGAGTATGTTACCTGGTTGAACAGGTTAAGGTAGAGTATGCTACCTGGTTGAACAGGTTAAGGTAGAGTATGTTACCTGGTTGAACAGGTTATTAAGGTAGAGTATGTTACCTGGTTGAACAGGTTAAGGTAGAGTATGTTACCTGGTTGAACAGGTTATTAAGGTAGAGTATGTTACCTGGTTGAACAGGTTATTAAGGTAGAGTATGTTACCTGGTTGAACAGGTTAAGGTAGAGTATGTTACCTGGTTGAACAGGTTATTAAGGTAGAGTATGTTACCTGGTTGAACAGGTTATTAAGGTCGAGTATGTTACCTGGTTGAACAGGTTAAGGTAGAGTATGTTACCTGGTTGAACAGGTTATTAAGGTAGAGTATGTTACCTGGTTGAACAGGTTAAGGTAGAGTATGTTACCAGGTTGAACAGGTTAAGGTCGAGTATGTTACCTGGTTGAACAGGTTAATAAGGTAGAGTATGTTACCTGGTTGAACAGGTTAAGGTAGAGTATGTTACCTGGTTGAACAGGTTAAGGTAGAGTATGTTACCTGGTTGAACAGGTTAAGGTAGAGTATGTTACCTGGTTGAACAGGTTATTAAGGTCGAGTATGTTACCAGGTTGAACAGGTTATTAAGGTCGAGTATGTTACCTGGTTGAACAGGGTAAGGTAGAGTATGTTACCAGGTTGAACAGGTTAAGGTAGAGTATGTTACCTGGTTGAACAGGTTAAGGTAGAGTATGTTACCTGGTTGAACAGGTTAAGGTAGAGTATGTTACCTGGTTGAACAGGTTATGAAGGTATAGTATGTTACCAGGTTGAACAGGCTAAGGTAGAGTATGTTACCTGGTTGAACAGGTTAAGGTAGAGTATGCTACCTGGTTGAACAGGTTAAGGTAGAGTATGTTACCTGGTTGAACAGGTTATTAAGGTCGAGTATGTTACCTGGTTGAACAGGTTAAGGTAGAGTATGTTACCTGGTTGAACAGGTTATTAAGGTAGAGTATGTTACCTGGTTGAACAGGTTATTAAGGTAGAGTATGTTACCTGGTTGAACAGGTTAAGGTAGAGTATGTTACCTGGTTGAACAGGTTATTAAGGTAGAGTATGTTACCTGGTTGAACAGGTTATTAAGGTTGAGTATGTTACCTGGTTGAACAGGTTAAGGTAGAGTATGTTACCAGGTTGAACAGGTTAAGGTCGAGTATGTTACCTGGTTGAACAGGTTAATAAGGTAGAGTATGTTACCTGGTTGAACAGGTTGAGGTAGAGTATGTTACCTGGTTGAACAGGTTAATAAGGTCGAGTATGTTACCTGGTTGAACAGGTTAAGGTAGAGTATGTTACCTGGTTGAACAGGTTAATAAGGTCGAGTATGTTACCTGGTTGAACAGGTTAAGGTAGAGTATGCTACCTGGTTGAACAGGTTAAGGTAGAGTATGTTACCTGGTTGAACAGGTTAAGGTAGAGTATGTTACCTGGTTGAACAGGTTAAGGTAGAGTATGTTACCTGGTTGAACAGGTTAAGGTAGAGTATGTTACCTGGTTGAACAGGTTAAGGTAGAGTATGCTACCTGGTTGAACAGGTTATTAAGGTAGAGTATGTTACCTGGTTGAACAGGTTAAGGTAGAGTATGCTACCTGGTTGAACAGGTTAAGGTAGAGTATGTTACCTGGTTGAACAGGTTAAGGTAGAGTATGTTACCTGGTTGAACAGGTTAAGGTAGAGTATGTTACCTGGTTGAACAGGTTAAGGTAGAGTATGTTACCTGGTTGAACAGGTTATTAAGGTTGAGTATGTTACCTGGTTGAACAGGTTAAGGTAGAGTATGTTACCTGGTTGAACAGGTTAAGGTAGAGTATGTTACCTGGTTGAACAGGTTAAGGTAGAGTATGTTACCTGGTTGAACAGGTTATTAAGGTAGAGTATGTTACCTGGTTGAACAGGTTATTAAGGTCGAGTATGTTACCTGGTTGAACAGGTTATTAAGGTAGAGTATGCTACCTGGTTGAACAGGTTATTAAGGTAGAGTATGTTACCTGGTTGAACAGGTTAAGGTAGAGTATGCTACCTGGTTGAACAGGTTATTAAGGTAGAGTATGTTACCTGGGTGAACAGGTTAAGGTAGAGTATGTTACCTGGTTGAACAGGTTATTAAGGTTGAGTATGTTACCTGGTTGAACAGGTTAAGGTAGAGTATGTTACCTGGTTGAACAGGTTAAGGTAGAGTATGTTACCTGGTTGAACAGGTTAAGGTAGAGTATGTTACCTGGTTGAACAGGTTATTAAGGTTGAGTATGTTACCTGGTTGAACAGGTTAAGGTAGAGTATGTTACCTGGTTGAACAGGTTAAGGTAGAGTATGTTACCTGGTTGAACAGGTTAAGGTAGAGTATGTTACCTGGTTGAACAGGTTATTAAGGTCGAGTATGTTACCAGGTTGAACAGGTTATTAAGGTCGAGTATGTTACCTGGTTGAACAGGGTAAGGTAGAGTATGTTACCAGGTTGAACAGGTTAAGGTAGAGTATGTTACCTGGTTGAACAGGTTAAGGTAGAGTATGTTACCTGGTTGAACAGGTTAAGGTAGAGTATGTTACCTGGTTGAACAGGTTATTAAGGTAGAGTATGTTACCAGGTTGAACAGGTTAAGGTAGAGTATGTTACCTGGTTGAACAGGTTAAGGTAGAGTATGCTACCTGGTTGAACAGGTTAAGGTAGAGTATGTTACCTGGTTGAACAGGTTATTAAGGTAGAGTATGTTACCTGGTTGAACAGGTTAAGGTAGAGTATGTTACCTGGTTGAACAGGTTATTAAGGTAGAGTATGTTACCTGGTTGAACAGGTTATTAAGGTAGAGTATGTTACCTGGTTGAACAGGTTAAGGTAGAGTATGTTACCTGGTTGAACAGGTTATTAAGGTAGAGTATGTTACCTGGTTGAACAGGTTATTAAGGTCGAGTATGTTACCTGGTTGAACAGGTTAAGGTAGAGTATGTTACCTGGTTGAACAGGTTATTAAGGTTGAGTATGTTACCTGGTTGAACAGGTTAAGGTAGAGTATGTTACCAGGTTGAACAGGTTAAGGTCGAGTATGTTACCTGGTTGAACAGGTTAATAAGGTAGAGTATGTTACCTGGTTGAACAGGTTAAGGTAGAGTATGTTACCTGGTTGAACAGGTTAAGGTAGAGTATGTTACCTGGTTGAACAGGTTATTAAGGTTGAGTATGTTACCTGGTTGAACAGGTTAAGGTAGAGTATGTTACCTGGTTGAACAGGTTAAGGTAGAGTATGTTACCTGGTTGAACAGGTTAAGGTAGAGTATGTTACCTGGTTGAACAGGTTATTAAGGTCGAGTATGTTACCAGGTTGAACAGGTTATTAAGGTCGAGTATGTTACCTGGTTGAACAGGGTAAGGTAGAGTATGTTACCAGGTTGAACAGGTTAAGGTAGAGTATGTTACCTGGTTGAACAGGTTAAGGTAGAGTATGTTACCTGGTTGAACAGGTTAAGGTAGAGTATGTTACCTGGTTGAACAGGTTATTAAGGTAGAGTATGTTACCAGGTTGAACAGGTTAAGGTAGAGTATGTTACCTGGTTGAACAGGTTAAGGTAGAGTATGCTACCTGGTTGAACAGGTTAAGGTAGAGTATGTTACCTGGTTGAACAGGTTAAGGTAGAGTATGTTACCTGGTTGAACAGGTTATTAAGGTAGAGTATGTTACCTGGTTGAACAGGTTAAGGTAGAGTATGTTACCTGGTTGAACAGGTTATTAAGGTAGAGTATGTTACCTGGTTGAACAGGTTATTAAGGTAGAGTATGTTACCTGGTTGAACAGGTTAAGGTAGAGTATGTTACCTGGTTGAACAGGTTATTAAGGTTGAGTATGTTACCTGGTTGAACAGGTTAAGGTAGAGTATGTTACCTGGTTGAACAGGTTATTAAGGTTGAGTATGTTACCTGGTTGAACAGGTTAAGGTAGAGTATGTTACCAGGTTGAACAGGTTAAGGTCGAGTATGTTACCTGGTTGAACAGGTTAATAAGGTAGAGTATGTTACGTGGTTGAACAGGTTAAGGTAGAGTATGTTACCTGGTTGAACAGGTTAAGGTAGAGTATGTTACCTGGTTGAACAGGTTATTAAGGTAGAGTATGTTACCTGGTTGAACAGGTTATTAAGGTTGAGTATGTTACCTGGTTGAACAGGTTAAGGTAGAGTATGTTACCTGGTTGAACAGGTTAAGGTAGAGTATGTTACCTGGTTGAACAGGTTAAGGTAGAGTATGTTACCTGGTTGAACAGGTTATTAAGGTCGAGTATGTTACCAGGTTGAACAGGTTATTAAGGTCGAGTATGTTACCTGGTTGAACAGGGTAAGGTAGAGTATGTTACCAGGTTGAACAGGTTAAGGTAGAGTATGTTACCTGGTTGAACAGGTTAAGGTAGAGTATGTTACCTGGTTGAACAGGTTAAGGTAGAGTATGTTACCTGGTTGAACAGGTTATTAAGGTAGAGTATGTTACCAGGTTGAACAGGTTAAGGTAGAGTATGTTACCTGGTTGAACAGGTTAAGGTAGAGTATGCTACCTGGTTGAACAGGTTAAGGTAGAGTATGTTACCTGGTTGAACAGGTTATTAAGGTAGAGTATGTTACCTGGTTGAACAGGTTAAGGTAGAGTATGTTACCTGGTTGAACAGGTTATTAAGGTAGAGTATGTTACCTGGTTGAACAGGTTATTAAGGTAGAGTATGTTACCTGGTTGAACAGGTTATTAAGGTAGAGTATGTTACCTGGTTGAACAGGTTAAGGTAGAGTATGTTACCTGGTTGAACAGGTTAAGGTAGAGTATGTTACCAGGTTGAACAGGTTAAGGTCGAGTATGTTACCTGGTTGAACAGGTTATTAAGGTCGAGTATGTTACCAGGTTGAACAGGTTATTAAGGTCGAGTATGTTACCTGGTTGAACAGGGTAAGGTAGAGTATGTTACCAGGTTGAACAGGTTAAGGTAGAGTATGTTACCTGGTTGAACAGGTTAAGGTAGAGTATGTTACCTGGTTGAACAGGTTAAGGTAGAGTATGTTACCTGGTTGAACAGGTTATTAAGGTAGAGTATGTTACCAGGTTGAACAGGTTAAGGTAGAGTATGTTACCTGGTTGAACAGGTTATTAAGGTTGAGTATGTTACCTGGTTGAACAGGTTAAGGTAGAGTATGTTACCTGGTTGAACAGGTTAATAAGGTAGAGTATGTTACCTGGTTGAACAGGTTGAGGTAGAGTATGTTACCTGGTTGAACAGGTTAATAAGGTCGAGTATGTTACCTGGTTGAACAGGTTAAGGTAGAGTATGTTACCTGGTTGAACAGGTTAATAAGGTCGAGTATGTTACCTGGTTGAACAGGTTAAGGTAGAGTATGTTACCTGGTTGAACAGGTTAAGGTAGAGTATGTTACCTGGTTGAACAGGTTAAGGTAGAGTATGTTACCTGGTTGAACAGGTTAATAAGGTCGAGTATGTTACCTGGTTGAACAGGTTAAGGTAGAGTATGTTACCTGGTTGAACAGGTTAAGGTAGAGTATGTTACCTGGTTGAACAGGTTATTAAGGTCGAGTATGTTACCAGGTTGAACAGGTTATTAAGGTCGAGTATGTTACCTGGTTGAACAGGGTAAGGTAGAGTATGTTACCAGGTTGAACAGGTTAAGGTAGAGTATGTTACCTGGTTGAACAGGTTAAGGTAGAGTATGTTACCTGGTTGAACAGGTTAAGGTAGAGTATGTTACCTGGTTGAACAGGTTATTAAGGTAGAGTATGTTACCTGGTTGAACAGGTTAAGGTAGAGTATGTTACCTGGTTGAACAGGTTAAGGTAGAGTATGCTACCTGGTTGAACAGGTTAAGGTAGAGTATGTTACCTGGTTGAACAGGTTATTAAGGTAGAGTATGTTACCTGGTTGAACAGGTTAAGGTAGAGTATGTTACCTGGTTGAACAGGTTATTAAGGTAGAGTATGTTACCTGGTTGAACAGGTTATTAAGGTAGAGTATGTTACCTGGTTGAACAGGTTAAGGTAGAGTATGTTACCTGGTTGAACAGGTTATTAAGGTTGAGTATGTTACCTGGTTGAACAGGTTAAGGTAGAGTATGTTACCTGGTTGAACAGGTTATTAAGGTTGAGTATGTTACCTGGTTGAACAGGTTAAGGTAGAGTATGTTACCAGGTTGAACAGGTTAAGGTCGAGTATGTTACCTGGTTGAACAGGTTAATAAGGTAGAGTATGTTACGTGGTTGAACAGGTTAAGGTAGAGTATGTTACCTGGTTGAACAGGTTAAGGTAGAGTATGTTACCTGGTTGAACAGGTTATTAAGGTAGAGTATGTTACCTGGTTGAACAGGTTATTAAGGTTGAGTATGTTACCTGGTTGAACAGGTTAAGGTAGAGTATGTTACCTGGTTGAACAGGTTAAGGTAGAGTATGTTACCTGGTTGAACAGGTTAAGGTAGAGTATGTTACCTGGTTGAACAGGTTATTAAGGTCGAGTATGTTACCAGGTTGAACAGGTTATTAAGGTCGAGTATGTTACCTGGTTGAACAGGGTAAGGTAGAGTATGTTACCAGGTTGAACAGGTTAAGGTAGAGTATGTTACCTGGTTGAACAGGTTAAGGTAGAGTATGTTACCTGGTTGAACAGGTTAAGGTAGAGTATGTTACCTGGTTGAACAGGTTATTAAGGTAGAGTATGTTACCAGGTTGAACAGGTTAAGGTAGAGTATGTTACCTGGTTGAACAGGTTAAGGTAGAGTATGCTACCTGGTTGAACAGGTTAAGGTAGAGTATGTTACCTGGTTGAACAGGTTATTAAGGTAGAGTATGTTACCTGGTTGAACAGGTTAAGGTAGAGTATGTTACCTGGTTGAACAGGTTATTAAGGTAGAGTATGTTACCTGGTTGAACAGGTTATTAAGGTAGAGTATGTTACCTGGTTGAACAGGTTATTAAGGTAGAGTATGTTACCTGGTTGAACAGGTTAAGGTAGAGTATGTTACCTGGTTGAACAGGTTAAGGTAGAGTATGTTACCAGGTTGAACAGGTTAAGGTCGAGTATGTTACCTGGTTGAACAGGTTAATAAGGTAGAGTATGTTACCTGGTTGAACAGGTTGAGGTAGAGTATGTTACCTGGTTGAACAGGTTAATAAGGTCGAGTATGTTACCTGGTTGAACAGGTTAAGGTAGAGTATGTTACCAGGTTGAACAGGTTAAGGTCGAGTATGTTACCTGGTTGAACAGGTTAATAAGGTAGAGTATGTTACCTGGTTGAACAGGTTGAGGTAGAGTATGTTACCTGGTTGAACAGGTTAATAAGGTCGAGTATGTTACCTGGTTGAACAGGTTAAGGTAGAGTATGTTACCTGGTTGAACAGGTTAATAAGGTCGAGTATGTTACCTGGTTGAACAGGTTAAGGTAGAGTATGCTACCTGGTTGAACAGGTTAAGGTAGAGTATGTTACCTGGTTGAACAGGTTAAGGTAGAGTATGTTACCTGGTTGAACAGGTTAAGGTAGAGTATGTTACCTGGTTGAACAGGTTAAGGTAGAGTATGTTACCTGGTTGAACAGGTTAAGGTAGAGTATGCTACCTGGTTGAACAGGTTATTAAGGTAGAGTATGTTACCTGGTTGAACAGGTTAAGGTAGAGTATGCTACCTGGTTGAACAGGTTAAGGTAGAGTATGTTACCTGGTTGAACAGGTTAAGGTAGAGTATGTTACCTGGTTGAACAGGTTAAGGTAGAGTATGTTACCTGGTTGAACAGGTTAAGGTAGAGTATGTTACCTGGTTGAACAGGTTATTAAGGTTGAGTATGTTACCTGGTTGAACAGGTTAAGGTAGAGTATGTTACCTGGTTGAACAGGTTAAGGTAGAGTATGTTACCTGGTTGAACAGGTTAAGGTAGAGTATGTTACCTGGTTGAACAGGTTATTAAGGTAGAGTATGTTACCTGGTTGAACAGGTTATTAAGGTCGAGTATGTTACCTGGTTGAACAGGTTATTAAGGTAGAGTATGCTACCTGGTTGAACAGGTTATTAAGGTAGAGTATGTTACCTGGTTGAACAGGTTAAGGTAGAGTATGCTACCTGGTTGAACAGGTTATTAAGGTAGAGTATGTTACCTGGGTGAACAGGTTAAGGTAGAGTATGTTACCTGGTTGAACAGGTTATTAAGGTTGAGTATGTTACCTGGTTGAACAGGTTAAGGTAGAGTATGTTACCTGGTTGAACAGGTTAAGGTAGAGTATGTTACCTGGTTGAACAGGTTAAGGTAGAGTATGTTACCTGGTTGAACAGGTTATTAAGGTTGAGTATGTTACCTGGTTGAACAGGTTAAGGTAGAGTATGTTACCTGGTTGAACAGGTTAAGGTAGAGTATGTTACCTGGTTGAACAGGTTAAGGTAGAGTATGTTACCTGGTTGAACAGGTTATTAAGGTCGAGTATGTTACCAGGTTGAACAGGTTAAGGTAGAGTATGTTACCTGGTTGAACAGGTTAAGGTAGAGTATGCTACCTGGTTGAACAGGTTAAGGTAGAGTATGTTACCTGGTTGAACAGGTTATTAAGGTAGAGTATGTTACCTGGTTGAACAGGTTAAGGTAGAGTATGTTACCTGGTTGAACAGGTTATTAAGGTAGAGTATGTTACCTGGTTGAACAGGTTATTAAGGTAGAGTATGTTACCTGGTTGAACAGGTTAAGGTAGAGTATGTTACCTGGTTGAACAGGTTATTAAGGTAGAGTATGTTACCTGGTTGAACAGGTTATTAAGGTCGAGTATGTTACCTGGTTGAACAGGTTAAGGTAGAGTATGTTACCTGGTTGAACAGGTTATTAAGGTTGAGTATGTTACCTGGTTGAACAGGTTAAGGTAGAGTATGTTACCAGGTTGAACAGGTTAAGGTCGAGTATGTTACCTGGTTGAACAGGTTAATAAGGTAGAGTATGTTACCTGGTTGAACAGGTTAAGGTAGAGTATGTTACCTGGTTGAACAGGTTAAGGTAGAGTATGTTACCTGGTTGAACAGGTTATTAAGGTTGAGTATGTTACCTGGTTGAACAGGTTAAGGTAGAGTATGTTACCTGGTTGAACAGGTTAAGGTAGAGTATGTTACCTGGTTGAACAGGTTAAGGTAGAGTATGTTACCTGGTTGAACAGGTTATTAAGGTCGAGTATGTTACCAGGTTGAACAGGTTATTAAGGTCGAGTATGTTACCTGGTTGAACAGGGTAAGGTAGAGTATGTTACCAGGTTGAACAGGTTAAGGTAGAGTATGTTACCTGGTTGAACAGGTTAAGGTAGAGTATGTTACCTGGTTGAACAGGTTAAGGTAGAGTATGTTACCTGGTTGAACAGGTTATTAAGGTAGAGTATGTTACCAGGTTGAACAGGTTAAGGTAGAGTATGTTACCTGGTTGAACAGGTTAAGGTAGAGTATGCTACCTGGTTGAACAGGTTAAGGTAGAGTATGTTACCTGGTTGAACAGGTTAAGGTAGAGTATGTTACCTGGTTGAACAGGTTATTAAGGTAGAGTATGTTACCTGGTTGAACAGGTTAAGGTAGAGTATGTTACCTGGTTGAACAGGTTATTAAGGTAGAGTATGTTACCTGGTTGAACAGGTTATTAAGGTAGAGTATGTTACCTGGTTGAACAGGTTAAGGTAGAGTATGTTACCTGGTTGAACAGGTTATTAAGGTTGAGTATGTTACCTGGTTGAACAGGTTAAGGTAGAGTATGTTACCTGGTTGAACAGGTTATTAAGGTTGAGTATGTTACCTGGTTGAACAGGTTAAGGTAGAGTATGTTACCAGGTTGAACAGGTTAAGGTCGAGTATGTTACCTGGTTGAACAGGTTAATAAGGTAGAGTATGTTACGTGGTTGAACAGGTTAAGGTAGAGTATGTTACCTGGTTGAACAGGTTAAGGTAGAGTATGTTACCTGGTTGAACAGGTTATTAAGGTAGAGTATGTTACCTGGTTGAACAGGTTATTAAGGTTGAGTATGTTACCTGGTTGAACAGGTTAAGGTAGAGTATGTTACCTGGTTGAACAGGTTAAGGTAGAGTATGTTACCTGGTTGAACAGGTTAAGGTAGAGTATGTTACCTGGTTGAACAGGTTATTAAGGTCGAGTATGTTACCAGGTTGAACAGGTTATTAAGGTCGAGTATGTTACCTGGTTGAACAGGGTAAGGTAGAGTATGTTACCAGGTTGAACAGGTTAAGGTAGAGTATGTTACCTGGTTGAACAGGTTAAGGTAGAGTATGTTACCTGGTTGAACAGGTTAAGGTAGAGTATGTTACCTGGTTGAACAGGTTATTAAGGTAGAGTATGTTACCAGGTTGAACAGGTTAAGGTAGAGTATGTTACCTGGTTGAACAGGTTAAGGTAGAGTATGCTACCTGGTTGAACAGGTTAAGGTAGAGTATGTTACCTGGTTGAACAGGTTATTAAGGTAGAGTATGTTACCTGGTTGAACAGGTTAAGGTAGAGTATGTTACCTGGTTGAACAGGTTATTAAGGTAGAGTATGTTACCTGGTTGAACAGGTTATTAAGGTAGAGTATGTTACCTGGTTGAACAGGTTATTAAGGTAGAGTATGTTACCTGGTTGAACAGGTTAAGGTAGAGTATGTTACCTGGTTGAACAGGTTAAGGTAGAGTATGTTACCAGGTTGAACAGGTTAAGGTCGAGTATGTTACCTGGTTGAACAGGTTATTAAGGTCGAGTATGTTACCAGGTTGAACAGGTTATTAAGGTCGAGTATGTTACCTGGTTGAACAGGGTAAGGTAGAGTATGTTACCAGGTTGAACAGGTTAAGGTAGAGTATGTTACCTGGTTGAACAGGTTAAGGTAGAGTATGTTACCTGGTTGAACAGGTTAAGGTAGAGTATGTTACCTGGTTGAACAGGTTATTAAGGTAGAGTATGTTACCAGGTTGAACAGGTTAAGGTAGAGTATGTTACCTGGTTGAACAGGTTATTAAGGTTGAGTATGTTACCTGGTTGAACAGGTTAAGGTAGAGTATGTTACCTGGTTGAACAGGTTAATAAGGTAGAGTATGTTACCTGGTTGAACAGGTTGAGGTAGAGTATGTTACCTGGTTGAACAGGTTAATAAGGTCGAGTATGTTACCTGGTTGAACAGGTTAAGGTAGAGTATGTTACCTGGTTGAACAGGTTAATAAGGTCGAGTATGTTACCTGGTTGAACAGGTTAAGGTAGAGTATGTTACCTGGTTGAACAGGTTAAGGTAGAGTATGTTACCTGGTTGAACAGGTTAAGGTAGAGTATGTTACCTGGTTGAACAGGTTAATAAGGTCGAGTATGTTACCTGGTTGAACAGGTTAAGGTAGAGTATGTTACCTGGTTGAACAGGTTAAGGTAGAGTATGTTACCTGGTTGAACAGGTTATTAAGGTCGAGTATGTTACCAGGTTGAACAGGTTATTAAGGTCGAGTATGTTACCTGGTTGAACAGGGTAAGGTAGAGTATGTTACCAGGTTGAACAGGTTAAGGTAGAGTATGTTACCTGGTTGAACAGGTTAAGGTAGAGTATGTTACCTGGTTGAACAGGTTAAGGTAGAGTATGTTACCTGGTTGAACAGGTTATTAAGGTAGAGTATGTTACCTGGTTGAACAGGTTAAGGTAGAGTATGTTACCTGGTTGAACAGGTTAAGGTAGAGTATGCTACCTGGTTGAACAGGTTAAGGTAGAGTATGTTACCTGGTTGAACAGGTTATTAAGGTAGAGTATGTTACCTGGTTGAACAGGTTAAGGTAGAGTATGTTACCTGGTTGAACAGGTTATTAAGGTAGAGTATGTTACCTGGTTGAACAGGTTATTAAGGTAGAGTATGTTACCTGGTTGAACAGGTTAAGGTAGAGTATGTTACCTGGTTGAACAGGTTATTAAGGTTGAGTATGTTACCTGGTTGAACAGGTTAAGGTAGAGTATGTTACCTGGTTGAACAGGTTATTAAGGTTGAGTATGTTACCTGGTTGAACAGGTTAAGGTAGAGTATGTTACCAGGTTGAACAGGTTAAGGTCGAGTATGTTACCTGGTTGAACAGGTTAATAAGGTAGAGTATGTTACGTGGTTGAACAGGTTAAGGTAGAGTATGTTACCTGGTTGAACAGGTTAAGGTAGAGTATGTTACCTGGTTGAACAGGTTATTAAGGTAGAGTATGTTACCTGGTTGAACAGGTTATTAAGGTTGAGTATGTTACCTGGTTGAACAGGTTAAGGTAGAGTATGTTACCTGGTTGAACAGGTTAAGGTAGAGTATGTTACCTGGTTGAACAGGTTAAGGTAGAGTATGTTACCTGGTTGAACAGGTTATTAAGGTCGAGTATGTTACCAGGTTGAACAGGTTATTAAGGTCGAGTATGTTACCTGGTTGAACAGGGTAAGGTAGAGTATGTTACCAGGTTGAACAGGTTAAGGTAGAGTATGTTACCTGGTTGAACAGGTTAAGGTAGAGTATGTTACCTGGTTGAACAGGTTAAGGTAGAGTATGTTACCTGGTTGAACAGGTTATTAAGGTAGAGTATGTTACCAGGTTGAACAGGTTAAGGTAGAGTATGTTACCTGGTTGAACAGGTTAAGGTAGAGTATGCTACCTGGTTGAACAGGTTAAGGTAGAGTATGTTACCTGGTTGAACAGGTTATTAAGGTAGAGTATGTTACCTGGTTGAACAGGTTAAGGTAGAGTATGTTACCTGGTTGAACAGGTTATTAAGGTAGAGTATGTTACCTGGTTGAACAGGTTATTAAGGTAGAGTATGTTACCTGGTTGAACAGGTTATTAAGGTAGAGTATGTTACCTGGTTGAACAGGTTAAGGTAGAGTATGTTACCTGGTTGAACAGGTTAAGGTAGAGTATGTTACCAGGTTGAACAGGTTAAGGTCGAGTATGTTACCTGGTTGAACAGGTTAATAAGGTAGAGTATGTTACCTGGTTGAACAGGTTGAGGTAGAGTATGTTACCTGGTTGAACAGGTTAATAAGGTCGAGTATGTTACCTGGTTGAACAGGTTAAGGTAGAGTATGTTACCTGGTTGAACAGGTTAATAAGGTCGAGTATGTTACCTGGTTGAACAGGTTAAGGTAGAGTATGTTACCTGGTTGAACAGGTTAAGGTAGAGTATGTTACCTGGTTGAACAGGTTAAGGTAGAGTATGTTACCTGGTTGAACAGGGTAAGGTAGAGTATGTTACCTGGTTGAACAGGTTAATAAGGTCGAGTATGTTACCTGGTTGAACAGGTTAAGGTAGAGTATGTTACCTGGTTGAACAGGTTATTAAGGTAGAGTATGTTACCAGGTTGAACAGGTTAAGGTAGAGTATGTTACCTGGTTGAACAGGTTAAGGTAGAGTATGCTACCTGGTTGAACAGGTTAAGGTAGAGTATGTTACCTGGTTGAACAGGTTATTAAGGTAGAGTATGTTACCAGGTTGAACAGGTTAAGGTCGAGTATGTTACCTGGTTGAACAGGTTAATAAGGTTGAGTATGTTACCTGGTTGAACAGGTTAATAAGGTAGAGTATGTTACCTGGTTGAACAGGTTAAGGTAGAGTATGTTACCTGGTTGAACAGGTTAATAAGGTCGAGTATGTTACCTGGTTGAACAGGTTAAGGTCGAGTATGTTACCTGGTTGAACAGGTTAAGGTAGAGTATGTTACCTGGTTGAACAGGTTAATAAGGTCGAGTATGTTACCTGGTTGAACAGGTTAAGGTCGAGTATGTTACCTGGTTGAACAGGGTAAGGTAGAGTATGTTACCTGGTTGAACAGGTTAAGGTAGAGTATGCTACCTGGTTGAACAGGTTAAGGTAGAGTATGTTACCTGGTTGAACAGGTTAAGGTAGAGTATGTTACCTGGTTGAACAGGTTATTAAGGTAGAGTATGTTACCTGGTTGAACAGGTTATTAAGGTTGAGTATGTTACCTGGTTGAACAGGTTATTAAGGTAGAGTATGTTACCTGGTTGAACAGGTTATTAAGGTAGAGTATGCTACCTGGTTGAACAGGTTAAGGTAGAGTATGTTACCTGGTTGAACAGGTTAAGGTAGAGTATGTTACCTGGTTGAACAGGTTATTAAGGTAGAGTATGTTACCTGGTTGAACAGGTTAAGGTAGAGTATGTTACCTGGTTGAACAGGTTATTAAGGTAGAGTATGTTACCTGGTTGAACAGGTTATTAAGGTAGAGTATGTTACCTGGTTGAACAGGTTAAGGTAGAGTATGTTACCTGGTTGAACAGGTTATTAAGGTAGAGTATGTTACCTGGTTGAACAGGTTATTAAGGTAGAGTATGTTAACTGGTTGAACAGGTTATTAAGGTAGAGTATGCTACCTGGTTGAACAGGTCAGCCAGCTTCATCCTCCACCTCTGGTGCCAGGCGGTGCCCTCTCCCATGTCCACCAGCTCATCCATCTGCTTAACTGTCTTGATGGTGGTCACCTAGGGGCAACAACACAACTCATTCACACTAACCTCCTTAACATAAATACTCCCAAAACAAGTTTATCAAAGCTTAATTCATCCTCAAATAACTAATAAATTCAAGCTAATTCATGCAAATTGAAAAAGGGTCCTCCTCACTGTAAACGTATGAGAGAGGCTATGTTTGCTCAGAGGCAGTAATTGCAAGTTGATAAATGAATATGAAAATGTCCCCTCATTTCTTTTACCTGAATAAAAGACTGCTTCTCTTCACAGACTAGATGTGTCTGATAGGGGTTTGATAGTAGTTTAGGATGGATGTACTGTGTGTGTGTGAGAGTGCGTGTGCGTGTGTGTGTCACTCACAGAGAAGACCCTCTCTGGGTAGCCCTTCGCCCTCATGTTGGTGTCATGGACCTGCTTCAGAATCATCCAAGCCTCATCGTGTTTCCCATTCTACAACAGACAAGACAGACACATTTGTCTAATGAATAGCTAAATACATAGGAACTCATTATAGTATATTTGTCAGGATAATCAGGATCCCAGTAGGTGTATGATGTATCTACTGTAGGTGTCATGATATTCAAACACAGAAGTAAGTCCCAAGTTAAACCCAGGATGAGAAACGATGCCTTGGGTAGCTTCTATTTTTGTTATATTTTCATTGGTGGTTGGTGGATTGACCTCCAGGAAGAAGCGTGGGCTCTCGGGCATTGTGGTGAGGGCAGAGATGGCTGCCACAGAGGGGAAGGCACACACTAACACGAACACACGCCAGCTGTGGAACTGGTACGCAGAGCCCATCTGGAAACTCCAGCCTGGAACAGGGACATAAAGAGGTTGAAGAACTATGGTGCAAGGGTCATACCAGACAGCAGTATACAGGACGATAAGCATATGCATCCATGTTAGGAGCATTAAAAAATGTTTTATGATTGTTTCTCTGTGTATAAATCGTGTGTATTCAATTGTCTTTAAATGTGCAGTATGTGTAATCCTTGCTTGGAAACCAAACCCAACCGACTCACTGATTTGTTGATTGATTCATTGAATGATTGACTGGTTGGTTGATTGGTTCATTGACATTTCTCACCATAGTGGGGGATTATGGCCCAGGCCATGGCAGAGGCGTAGATGCCACCGATCATCCAGAACATGCAGAGCCAGCTGAGGTGCTCTCCTCTCTTCTCCTGGGCCAGGAACTCGGAGTAGTAGGAGAACACGATGGGGATGGAGCCACCGATGCTGCAGAGAGGGAGAGAGAGAGGGGGGAGAGAGAGAGAGAGGGGGGGAGAGAGAGAGAGAGAGAGAGGGATAGAGAGAGGAGGGAGAGAGAGAGAGAGAGAGAGAGAGAGAGGGATAGAGAGAGAGAGAGAGAGAGAGAGAGAGAGGAAATAAAGAGTCTCTTCAGCATACTAAGCCATTTCAATAATCTGTGCCAGCATAATAACATTCAACATCAATAATAGACAAGCTTTATACACATTTCATCCAGTTGATATAACCAAGCTGTGATCACTTCCAGATTCCAGCTTTGGGAGTCATTGCGGGGCCCATTCATTTTGGGATCATTTACAGTCGGCACTAGTATTTATAGCCGAGTCGTTCTCAGAGGAGAAGGGGTGTATGACACAGCGTCCTTCCTTACCCCACGCCGGAGAGCAGACGGCATAAAAGGAAGGAGCTGTATCCTTGAACGAAGGAGGAGAAGAAGGCAAACACACTGTTGATGGAGAGAGAAATGAGGAGAGTCTGTCGCCGTCCGATCCGGTCGGCCAGGCCGCCCCACAGGAAGGCCCCCACCATCATCCCCAGGTACACAATAAGACCTGAGAGAGGGAGAGAGGGAGAGAGAGAGAAGGGGTGGGGGAGTGGGAAGGAGAACAAAGGAGCAAGATGCTCTTATCCAGAGCGACTTACAGGAGCAATTAGGGTTAAGTTTCTTGCTCAAGGGCACCTGGACAGATTTTTCACCTGGTCATCTAGGGGATTCGAACCAGCAACCTTTTCGGTTACTGGCCCAAAACTCTTAACCGCTCTCTCACAAGCACAAGTGTGCACACACATACCACAGACATCAATGCAGACCCGCGTGTGTGTACTGTATGTCTGTAGCATGTGTGTGTACCACAGACCACAGACATACAGTCAGTCTCAAGTTCTTATTATACCTCAGTGGTGTAAATACACCGACACGATGACTCACACACACAGAAACACCAGCCTGTTGGCGAGAACAGAGCTTGGCATACACACACACTCTCTCTCTCTCACACACACACACACACACACACACACACACACACACACACACACACACACACACACACACACACACACACACACACACACACACACTCTATCTCTCTCTTTCAACCCCATTGACTTCCTGTCAGTGGCGTTGGCACTCGCTAAGCACCCAATGACACGAGATAGTGGGTGTGATTGATCTGACTGAAATAGGATTGCGTTCTGTTCTCTCTGGCGTTGGGATGTCTGTGTTTGAATATTTCCTCTGTGTGGTGCGGAGAGCTTTTTGGCTGCTTGATACTGAAGTGGATTGATTCTAATGTAACTAACTTGGATGAAGAGAATAAAAATATCTTGATCATGTTTTAACGGCTATTGGACTTACCATGTCATTGAGAAACGATTTCTGTAGTCATAATGATTTTAAGATAAATAGCATTCTCACTATGTCTCAAAGCTGAACATTGTATGAGGATGATGGATGGCAGCCATTTTGTGCCAGAATTCTCAGTTGTTCACCACACAATGGCTATCACAGTGAATGCACTAAATCACAATAGAACAGTAACACAGCCCTAATGTTGCTAAGTGGCGCAGCCAGTGTTGGCCTGGCAGATAATAACACACTATGAGCCCATTCACACCAATAAGTCAACAAGCCCACAATCGGTTCAAGGGATCTGTAATATCAGCTGTGCTAATTCATCACTAAGGCTAGAAAGCTAATTAGTGTTGGAGCTCAGGTGAATGCAGGGTCAGTGTTAGCTAACGTTCAAATAGCACTTTCATGGTACCAAGTCTAAAAGTACAGAAGCACTGTGTTAATGGTGAGTCAGAGACCTGGGTGAGGTTGTGTGTCCCACTGCCTTTCCTTTCAGCTGTGTGCGTGTGTGCGTGTGTGTGTGTGTGAGCAATTATTGCAGTGCCGAAATTACACTTAAGGTGATTTTCTTTGTGTACGCATGTGTCTTGTACAAAGCCTGCAATGTCTGAAGGGGACTTTCTTCCTCTTGCTAGGAGGTGTGTACGAGACCTCTATCTCTGTGTGTGCAGCGACGGTGTAGAGAGGCAGCTGTCAACGCTGTCGTGTGTCCCCTGCCTTAACAATAGGCCTGAGCGGCAGGAGGGAGCTGGTGATGGTGATAGCTTGAAAGCCATCGCCGCAATGCAGTAGCAGTGGCAGCCAGTGTGGCCTGTGTGGCTGTGCCTCTCTCCCTCTCTTCCCTGGCCTATAGGGGGAGCAGAGCTCTGCTGGGGGAGCTGTCCGTGGTGCTGATCCTCAATCTACCCTAGCACTCACTGTATCACTCTGTGCTTCCCAAATGGTACCCTAATTCCTGTATAATGCACTTATTTTGACCAGGGCCCATAGGGCTTGGGTCATAGGGATCTGGTCAAAAGTAGTGCACTAAATACGGAATAGGGTGCCATTAGGGACGCAGTCTCAATCTCTATATCTGTATTTCTGTCGTTAAGTTCGCCACCAAGGCCATTGCAGCCACAGTCAGCAGCACATCCCAGGGACTGGCCGGAATGCAAATGCCCAGCCACAGAGGAAAACACATAGGGTGTGATAAATGCTTTATCTTTTAATGTTGTGAGAGATTGTTCCTGGTGAATTGAGTCAGTCTGACATGGCCTGAAAAATACATCTACAGGCATTTTATTACTAATACAGTGGGAGAATATTAAAACGCCAATCCAAGGTCTGAAATAGAAGATCTGACCAAATAAATTCTTTGCAATTTTAAAATAAATGGTTCCTGATGGCAACTGTATAAAACATCTACACTCACAAACAAAATGCTATAGTTGAGGAGGTATTCACAAATGGCTTGTGAATTCTGCCATGATACCCCTTCCATATTTCATATTAGGCATTTTACAAATTCTGGCATATTGGCTACGGATCCCATGATGAACCTTACAGTAGCCTACTGTAGTACTCATAAACATCGCTGTGCCGGCTTGCATCCAATGGTGGTCTGTTATAATTCTGCCAACCCTGAGTGCTGTTGCTAACCAAAGTTGAATCTGTTTACTGTACCCAAGAGGCCCATGGAAACAGTAGCGGAGATTCACATGGGAGGCAGTTAGATAGAGAGAGAGAGAGAGAGAGAGAGGAAGAGAGAGAGGTAGGAGGAGCCTTCCAGACAGCTGAGCTCCACATGATTCAAAAGAGAAAATAGGATGTGGGGAGGGGAGGGGAGAGGAGGAGAAGAGAGAGGGTGATGAGAGGAGGGAGTCCACACAATCTGTGAGCTGCAGTGCGGTGACAGAGCTCACTGAGGCTTCAGGGCTATGGAGGAGTGTGTGTGTGTGTGTGTGTGTGTGTGTGTGTGTGTGTGTGTGTGTGTGTGTGTGTGTGTGTGTGTGTGTGCGTTCGAAGCGTGGTTAAGGGGGCGCTATTAATAGCCATTTTCCCCTTTCTGCGAGAGCGCACAGGGCTTTTTTTGAGTGAGCCAGGGGCAGAGGATCCTTCATAGAGTAGAGAGCATTGTGCCAGTTGATTTAGTTGACCATCACCATTACAGTCAAAATGCTACTGCTCTCACAAATTCTGTCCCCTCGTAAAAAAGCAGTAAATCTATCATGGTGTTAATGTTTCTTTGCAAAAGCTAAAAAACGTCCTACTTTGCTGTACATGGTTAAAATGCTGATGTTGCGCCTTTGCTAAAAACACTAAACATAGGACATTCTGTTCACTCACAAAATATCCTAAATGCTAATATAATACTACCAATGCTAAGATCGTTTTCTAATACACTACTACATCCATCAAACATCACTAAATGCTAACATGACTCTACCTTTGCTAAAAAGCCGTACATCTTCCATTGCTATTATACTAACACACTGCCTTCACAGTCCCTTAAATGCTAACTATGTTCCTCCTTGCTTTGCTGAGTAAAACAGACACAGCTCTGCTCTGCGGTCACGGTCCAGCCCTTTTTTAATCATCCCTCTCTCCCTCCTTCCATCTCTCCCACCCTTCCGTTGATATACTAAGCAGTTTGTGCCAAGTTAATCTAAAGGCCAAGGAGACACCGGGAGAGAAAGGTTCTCTCTACCCTCAGGGCTACCAGCTGATCTGAAAACAAGAAACAAGCACACAATGAAAAGACCAAAGGGGACAGTGGGAATTTTCCCAAGGTTATGGCTATGTTAACATCCACCTTGAAAACATAACCACGGTAAAGAGAAAAGGCACCATAACTAACGGTTTGAATATAACCACACTGTCAACAAGACACAATGAGTCTTGATATTGGTGGCAGTAGAAATTAAGTGTATCTGCTCAACTGTGTTAAATCTGTCTGACAGTGAAATCGTACAGCTACATCTCCAGCAGTTCCCCAGAAATCTCTTGCTAAGCGGCAGACAGTACTACCGTAAAATGGCAACCAAAGATTCTCCATTTGCGTTCTGTACAGAGAAATGTAACGATGCATCTGTAGCTATGTACCTTCCTGTCTTTAATGAAAAAAGGGATGTTCCAAGCACAGTGTCACAATTTCCAAATTCACCTCTTTGACTAATGTGGATGCTTACTGTTGCTGGATGGGTGCAGCAGGCGTGAATATATTATGGTCATTATCACACATACAGACGCACGCACGCACGCACACACACACACACACACACACACACGCATGCACGCACGCACACACGCACGCGCACACACACACACACACACACGCACGCATGTACGCACGTATAAACGCACACACACGCACGCACGCACACACACACACACACACACGCATGCACGCACGCACACACGCACGCACACACACACACACACGCACGCACGCATAAACGCACACACACACACGCACGCACACACACGCGCGCACACACGCACACACACTGTGTGGTTCCGCCAGAGTGCATCAGGTTGAAGAGACTGGCTCTCTGACAACACTAACAGCGGTCTATTCTGCCTACTAATACAATGGCAGGCAGGGTAATACAATGTCAGGCAGGGAGGAGGGAACAGCGAGGACACTAGGACCCATGGGAGGCACAGTGGCATACATGAGAGACGCACTTCAGCCTGAGTCAGGCATGTTGTGTAACAGGGGAGAGACCAAGGGCCTTGTTTCCATACCGGCTCCCCCAACACAGCACGTACAGAGACCCAGTGAGGGACAAAGAGACAGAGAGAGAGAGAGAGAGAGAGAGAGAGAGAGATCGAGAGAAAGAGAGAGTCCACACACATGCCATTCACACAGACACAAACACAAGCATATACGCCTGCCAGAGCACATGTGGGAGAGTGTCACTGCTGGGAGTCCATACTTACACATCCATTACATACGAAAGCATGCACACATACCATTTGTAGACTAGAAAACAACCCACACATGCATGACTGGATGTCAAATGAGTCATCTCTATGTCAGTGTGATGTGGATGATCAGACACTGAATACATCGAAATATGAAAACTGCCATTGACAAAATAATCAATATGGACCAGTATGACTTTTGGCCGAACAACAAGAGAGGAGAACGTAATGGTGATGGAGAGAGATTGTTTTGAATCCATTCTCAATCCTGCTGCGCTATAAAAAACATGATACCCCTTTTAACACCCCATTCAATACACTGACCTCACTCCCCACATCAAACAAAAAGCAACAAGACAAACAAAATGAATCGATAAAAACATGCACAACACAGCATGCCAGTAAAATGGAGAATGAGTTGAATGTGTTATGACCATGCTGTCAATTAACTTCTGGGCCACATCCTGACTGATGGCAGCCCATTCTTGCATAATCAATGCTTGGAGTTTGTCAGAATTTGTGGGGTTTTGTTTGTCCACCCGCCTCTTGAGGATTGACCACAAGTTCTCAATGGGATTAAGGTCTGGGGATTTTCCTGGCCATGGACCCAAAATATTGATGTTTTGTTCCCTGAGCCACTTAGTTATCACTTTTGCCTTATGGCAAGGTGCTCCATCATGCTGGAAAAGGCATTGTTCGTCACCAAACTGTTCCTGGATGGTTGGGAGAAGTTGCTCTCTGAGGATCTGTTGGTACCATTCTTTATTCATGGCTGTGTTCTTATGCAAAATTGTGAGTGAGCCCACTGTCTTGGCTGGGAAGCAACCCCACACATGAATGGTCTCAGGATGCTTTACTGTTGGCATGACACAGGACTGATGGTAGCGCTCACCTTGTCTTCTCCGGACAAGCTTTTTTCCGGATGCCCCAAACAATCGGAAAGGGGATTCATCAGAGAAAATGACTTTAAGCCAGTCCTCAGCAGTCCAATCCCTGTACCTTTTGCAGAATATCAGTCTGTCCCTGATGTTTTTCCTGGAGAGAAGTGGCTTGTTTGCTGCCCTTCTTGACACCAGGCCATCCTACAAAAGTCTTCGCCTCACTGTGCGTACAGATGCACTCACACCTGCCTGCTGCCATTCCTGAGCAAGCTCTGTACTGGTGGTGCCCCAATCCCGCAGCTGAATCAACTTCAGGAGACGGTCCTGGCACTTGCTGGACCTTCTTCGGCATCCTGAAGCCTTCTTCACAACAATTGAACCGCTCTCCTTGAAGTTCTTGATGATCCGATAAATGGTTGATATAGGTGCAATCTTGCTGGCAGCAATATCCTTGCCCGTGAAGCCCTTTTTGTGCAAAGCAATGATGACGGCACGTGTTTCCTTGCAGGTAACCATGAACTCAATCAGCATGACAGAGTGATCTCCAGACTTGTCCTCATCAACACTCACACCTGTGTTAATGAGAGAATCACTGACATGATGTCAGCTGGTCCTTTTGTGGCAGGGCTGAAATGCAGTGGAAATGTTTTTGGGGGATTCAGTTCATTTGCATGGGGGACTTTGCAATTAATTGCAATTCATCGGATCACTCTTCATAACATTCTGGAGTATATGCAAATTGCCCTCATACAAACTGAGGCACCAGACTTTGTGAAAATCAATATTTCTGTCATTCAAAACTTTGGCCATGACTGTACTTCCCCAGTGCCAGATGAATTTGTGGATACCATTTTTATGTATCGGTGTCCAGTATTAAACTTTTAACCTTTATTTAACTAGGCAAGGCAGTTAAGAACAAATTCTTATTTACAATGACTGCCTACCCCGGGCAAACCCGGACGACGTTGGGCCAATTGTGCGCCGCTCTATGGGACTCCCAATCCCGGACGGATGTGATACAGCCTGGAATCGAACCAGGGACTGTAGTTACTCTTGCACTGAGATGCAGTGCCTTAGACCGCTGCGCCACTAGGGAGCCCAGTATGAAGGGCGATAGAGGTAGTTTCTCGAACCAATGCTAACTAGCATTAGTGCAATGACTGGAAGTTTATGGGTATCTACTAGCATGCATGCCTCATTGCCAAAATCCCGAAGAATCCCTTGAATAGGCTTCCTCTGTGAACTCAAGCTTGCTATTGTAGGGAATAGAGAGATGCAGTCAAAAACTGATAAAGAGAGTAAGAGGGCTAAAGAGAGTTAAGGGGCTAAAGATTGTGAGGGGCTAAAGAGAATGAGAAGAATAAATAGAGTGAAATGACTAAATTAAGTGAGAGGACAAAAGAGAGTGGGAGAACTAAAGAGAGTGAGAGAACTAAAGAGAGTGAGAGGGCAAGAAGAGGGTGAAGGGGCTAAAGAGAGTGAGAGGGCAAGAGAGAGTGAGAAGGCTAAAGAGAGTGAGAGGGCTAAAGAGAGTGAGAAGGCTAAATAGAGTGAGAGGGCTAAATAGAGTGAGAGGACTAAATAGAGTGAGAGGACTATAGAGAGTGAGAGGGCTAAATAGAGTGAGAGGGCAAGAAAGTGTGAGGGCTAAAGACAGTGAGATGGCAAAAGAGAGTGAGAGGGCTAAAGAGAGTGAGATAGCTAAATAGATTGAGATAGCTAAATAGAGTGAGAGGGGAAAAGAGAGCGAGAGAGAAAAAGAGAGCAAGAGGACTAAATAGAGAGAGATAGCTAAAGAGATTGAGAGGGCTAAATAGAGTGAAAGGACTAAATAGAGTGAGAGGACTAAAGAGAGTGAGATAGCTAAATAGATTGAGATAGCTAAATAGAGTGAGAGGGGAAAAGAGAGCGAGAGAGAAAAAGAGAGCAAGAGGACTAAATAGAGAGAGATAGCTAAAGAGATTGAGAGGGCTAAATAGAGTGAAAGGACTAAATAGAGTGAGAGGACTAAATAGAGTGAGAGGACTAAATAGAGTGAGATAGCTAAATAGAGCGAGAGGGAAAAAGAGAGCGAGAGGGCTAAATAGAGTGAGAGGACTAAATAGAGTGAGAGGGGAAAAGAGAGTGAGAGGACTAAATAGAGAGTGATAGCTAAAGAGAGTGAGAGGGCTAAATAGAGTGAGATAGCTAAATAGATTGAGATAGCTAAATAGAGTGAGAGGGGAAAAGAGAGCGAGAGAGAAAAAGAGAGCAAGAGGACTAAATAGAGAGAGATAGCTAAAGAGATTGAGAGGGCTAAATAGAGTGAAAGGACTAAATAGAGTGAGAGGACTAAATAGAGTGAGAGGACTAAATAGAGTGAGATAGCTAAATAGAGCGAGAGGGAAAAAGAGAGCGAGAGGGCTAAATAGAGTGAGAGGACTAAATAGAGTGAGAGGGGAAAAGAGAGTGAGAGGACTAAATAGAGAGTGATAGCTAAAGAGAGTGAGAGGGCTAAATAGAGTGAAAGGACTAAATAGAGTGAGAGGGCTAAATAGAGTGAGAGGGGAAAAGAGAGCGATAGAGAAAAAGAGAGCGAGAGGACTAAATAGAGAGAGGTAGCTAAAGAGAGTGAGAGGGCTAAATAGAGTGAGAGGAATAAATAGAGTGAGAGGGCTAAATAGAGTGAGAGGGGAAAAGAGAGCGAGAGAGAAAAAGAGAGCGAGAGGACTAAATAGAGAGAGATAGCTAAAGAGAGTGAGAGGGCTAAATAGAGGGAGAGGGCTAAATAGAGTGAGAGCGAAAAAGAGAGTGAGAGGGCTAAATAGAGTGAGAGGGCTAAATAAAGTGAGAGGACAAAAGAGAGTGAGAGAACTAAAGAGAGTGAGAGAACTAAAGAGAGTGAGAGAGATAAAGAGAGTGAGAGGGCTAAAGAGAGTGAGAGAACTAAAGAGAGTGAGAGGGCAAAAGAGAGTGAGAGGGCAAGAAGAGAGTGAAGGGGCTAAAGAGAGTGAGAGGGCTAAAGAGAGTGAGAGGGCTAAAATGAGCGAGAAGGCTAAATAGAGTGAGAGGGCTAAAGAGCGTGAGAGGCATAAAGAGAGTGAGAGGGGAAAATAGAGTGAGAGGGCTAAAGAGAGTGAGAGGGCTAAATAGAGTGAGAGGGCTAAATAGAGTGAGAGGACTAAAGAGAGTGAGAGGGCTATAGAGAGTGAGAGGGAAAAATAGAGTGAGAGGACTATAGAGAGTGAGAGGGCTAAAGAGAGTGAGAGGGATAAATAGAGTGAGAGGGGAAAAGAGAGCGAGAGGGCTAAAGAGAGCGAGAGGGCTAAAGAGAGCGAGAGGACTAAATAGAGTGAGAGGGCTAAATAGAGTGAGAGTGATAAATAGAGTGAGAGGGGAAAAGAGAGTGAGAGTGCTAAATAGAGTGAGAGGACAAAAGAGAGTGAGAGAACTAAAGAGAGTGAGAGAACTAAAGAGAGTGAGAGGGATAAAGAGAGTGAGAGGGCTAAAGAGAGTGAGATAACTAAAGAGAGTGAGAGGGCAAAAGAGAGTGAGAGGGCAAGAAGAGAGTGAAGGGGCTAAAGAGAGTGAGAGGGCTAAAGAGAGTGAGAGGGCTAAAATGAGCGAGAAGGCTAAATAGAGTGAGAGGGCTAAAGAGCGTGAGAGGCATAAAGAGAGTGAGAGGGCTAAATAGAGTGAGAGGGCTAAATAGAGTGAGAGGACTAAAGAGAGTGAGAGGGCTATAGAGAGTGAGAGGGAAAAATAGAGTGAGAGGACTATAGAGAGTGAGAGGGCTAAAGAGAGTGAGAGGGATAAATAGAGTGAGAGGGGAAAAGAGAGCGAGAGGGCTAAAGAGAGCGAGAGGGCTAAAGAGAGCGAGAGGACTAAATAGAGTGAGAGGGCTAAATAGAGTGAGAGTGATAAATAGAGTGAGAGGGGAAAAGAGAGTGAGAGTGCTAAATAGAGTGAGAGTGCTAAATAGAGTGAGAGGGCTAAATAGAGTGAGAGGGCTAAATAGAGTGAGAGTGCTAAACAGAGTGAGAGTGCTAAATAGAGTGAGAGGGCTAAACAGAGTGAGAGGGCTAAATAGAGCGAGAGGACTAAATAGAGAGATAGCTAAATAGAGTGAGAGGGCTAAATAGAGTGAGAGGGCTAAATAGAGTGAGAGGGATACATAGAGCGAGATGACTAAATAGAGAGAGATAGCTAAATAGAGTGAAAGGTAAAAAAAGAGTGAGTGGAATAAATAGAGTGAGAGGGCTAAATAGGGTGAGAGGACTATAGAGAGTGAGAGGGCTAAATAGGGTGAGAGGACTATAGAGAGTGAGAGGGCTAAATAGAGTGAGAGGGCTAAAGAGAGTGAAAGGAGTAAATAGAGTGAGAGGGCTAAAGAGAGTGAGAGAGCTAAATAGAGTGAGAGTAAATAGAGTGAGAGAGAGTGAGAGAGCTAAATAGAGTGAGAGGAGTAAATAGAGTGAGAGGGCTAAATAAAGTGCGAGGGCTAAATAGAGTGAGAGGGAAAAAGAGAGTGAGAGGACTAAATAGAGTGAGAAGACTACATATCGAATAAACAAGGAGGGAAAGACAGATAAGGGAACCGGAATAGAGAGAGTGTAATACATTTAGAATAATCGACAGCAGGCTGGCCATTAGAACCATCTTACCCAACATGCCCTTGCTTTCCTCTGACAGACACATGTCCTTCTCTGCGCTGGGCAGCACAAAGCCCACCACGAAGATCTCCACACCGTCCGCCATCAGCGCCAGCCCCAGCACAAAGTACAGCGTCCACTGGAACTTCCCATGGCCACACTCCTGCAGGATGGTCTCGTACTGCTGGGCCAGCTCCTCCTGATCCTTCCTCCTCTCCGCCTCGAACTGGGCCAGGTCCCTAATCTGAGCTTGGGGGGCAATCCCGTCCACCGGAACCGTTTTTCCGGACTCTGCCCGGGGGATTCCCTGATACTCGCCCTCGTAGATCTCATCGTCTTCGTCGTGACCTTCCGTGGAGTCGCTGTGGCCGCCCTCGTCGTCGTTGGCCCGGCTGTCGTTGCGGTAGTAGCCGTCGCCATCTTGGCTCTGCTGCACGGGGTAGTCGTCATCGTCGTCCTCTTCCTCGAAGCGCTTGTACGAGCGCTTGGTGTACTCATCTGCCATTTTGTCCACGCTGCGGCCCACCTTCTTGCCCGCCTGCTTCTTCACCACCTTGGCGATGTCTTTGGCGCCGCGGATGAAGTCCTGCCGTCCGTCTCGTCCATAGCCGTCGTCCATCTTGGCTCTGGCGGTGAGGTTGGTTGCTGCTAGGAATGGGAGATATCAGGAGTGGCACAAGAGCATGGGTGTGAACTGGGGATCTCTGTGGATCTGGAATTCAGCGCCACGGACAGCTCTTCTATCAGCTACAGCCAGAATATTTTCCTCCAAATTGAGACCTGGAATGAAAGAGAGGATTCTGTTAGAATGGCACCTCCAACAGTGTAAAGAAACTACGCAGCATCAACTGTCCATCACAGTTCTCACTCATTCTCACTCCAACTTCCAATCAAGAAATACAAACGATGATGTTTCCATACTGTTCCAATTTTCACAAGAGTATACACCTGCGTCTGTACATGACAGCTGGCCGGTGGCACCTTAATTGGGAGGATGGGCTCATAGTAATGGCTTGAACGGATAAATGGAATGGTATCGGACACATCAAACACGTGTTTGATACCATTCCATTCACTCCATTCCAGCAATTATTATGATCCGTCCTGCCTCCTGTACTGCACATGCCACAGAAAGCCAAACTCAAGTGAAGTCAGTAACCGCATGGAGGTTCTCAATACCTGTATTCATGATTCTCAACAAATGGCCTTATTCCTATGGCTGAACCCAGTCAGCCCACCTTATCTGACCCAATGTAATGTCCTTAATAAGTGGACATGACAGCTTTAAGTAGAAAACGACAGAAGAGCTCTTGTTCAAACTCAGTGGCCTACATTGATTGAGCCCCAGTTATCTCATAGGTCTCTCCCAGCCCAACCACAGGTCACAGCATGGCATTTCCAATGGCTCTCGGCTTGAATCAAACCTTCAAGGGAACATACTGCTACACTGACGGCCCAGTTAGGAGCACTGCAATTACATTTGTTCCCAGGAAGTCTATAAAGAGACATTATTACTTCCTGTCTGACAATCTGGAGAATGGGGTGATATAAGCCTATATGTCTAGCAGATGAATGCATTAATACGATGAGCTATAGTAGGCAATTAGGTAACGCTACCAGTTTCTTTTGGGAGATAGCTTAGTCCTTCAGCGATATCACTTTAAAATCATCTTGTGGTATTCAGTGAACTGATGTGGCGTGGCAATAATGTTTTCTTAGTTTGTCTAGTGTCTGTCTAGTGTGGTCTAGTATGTGTCTAGTGAGTGTCTAGCGAGTGTCTAGTGTGTGTGTCTAGTGAGTGTCTAGTGTGTGTCTAGTGAGTATCTAGTGTGGTCTGGTATGTGTCTAGTGAGTGTCTAGTGTGTGTCTAGTGAGTGTCTAGTGTGTCTCCAGTGTGTGTCTAGTGAGTGTCTAGTGTGGTCTAGTGTGGTCTAGTGAGTGTCTGGTGAGTGGCTAGTATGGTCTTGTGTGGTCTAGTATGTGTCAGGTGAGTGTCTAGTGAGTGTCTAGTGAGTGTGGTCTAGTGAGTGTGATCTAGTGAGTGTCTGGTGAGTGTCTAGTGTGTGTCTAGTGTGTGTCCAGTGTGAGTCTAGTGAGTGTCTAGTGTGGTCTAGTGTGGTCTAGTGAGTGTTTGGTGAGTGTCTAGTATGGTCTTGTGTGGTCTAGTATGTGTCAGGTGAGTGTCTAGTGAGTGTCTAGTGTGTTTCTAGTGAGTGTCTAGTGTGTGTCTATTGAGTGTCTAGTGAGTGTCTAGTGTGTGTCTAGTGAGTGTCTAGTGTGTGTCTAGTGAGTGTCTAGTGTGTGTCTAGTGAGTGTCTAGTGTGGTCTAGTATGTGTCTAGTGAGTGTCTAATGAGTGTCTAGTGAGTGTCTAGCGTGTGTCTAGCATGGTCTTGTGTGGTCTAGTATGTGTCAGGTGAGTGTCTAGTGTGTGTCTAGTGAGTGTCTAGTGAGTGTCTAGTGTGTGTCTAGTGAGTATCTAGTGTGGTCTGGTGAGTGTCTAGTGAGTGTCTAGTGAGTGTCTAGTGTGTGTCTAGTATGGTCTTGTGTGGTCTAGTATGTGTCAGGTGAGTGTCTAGTGTTTGTCTAGTGAGTGTCTAGTGAGTGTCTAGTGTGTGTCTAGTATGGTCTTGTGTGGTCTAGTGTGTGTCTAGTGAGTGTTTAGTGAGTGTCTTGTGTGTGCCTAGTATGTGTCTAGTGAGTGTCTAGTGGGTGTCTAGTGTGGTCTAGTATGTGTCAGGTGAGTGTCTAGTGTGTCTCCAGTGTGGTCTAGTGTGGTCTAGTGAGTGTCTGGTGAGTGTCTAGTATGGTCTTGTGTGGTCTAGTATGTCAGGTGAGTGTCTAGTGAGTGTCTAGTGTGTTTCTAGTGTGTGTCTAGTGTGTGTCTATTGAGTGTCGAGTGAGTGTCTAGTGAGTGTCTGGTGTGTGTCTAGTGAGTGTCTAGTGTGTGTATAGTGTGGTCTAGTGTGTGTCTGGTGAGTGTCTAGTATGGTCTTGTGTGGTCTAGTATGTGTCAGGTGAGTGTCTAGTGTGTTTCTAGTGTGTGTCTCGTGTGTGTCTATGTAACAGTATAACTTTAGACCGTCCCCTCGCCCATACCCGGGCGTGAACCAGGGACCCTCTGCACACATCAACAACAGTCACCCACGAAGCATCGTTACCCATTGCTCCACAAAAGCCGCGGCCCTTGCAGAGCAAGGGGAACCACTACTTCAAGGTCTCAGAGCAAGTGACGTCACTGATTGAAACGCTATTTAGTGCGCACCGCTAACTAAGCTAGCCGTTTCACATCGGTTACATCTATTGAGTGTCGAGTGTGTGTCTAGTGAGTGTCTAGTGAGTGTCTAGTGAGTGTGGTCTAGTGAGTGTCTGGTGAGTGTCTAGTGTGTGTCTAGTGTGTGTCCAGTGTGAGTCTAGTGAGTGTCTAGTGTGGTCTAGTGTGGTCTAGTGAGTGTCTGGTGAGTGTCTAGTATGGTCTTGTGTGGACTAGTATGTGTCAGGTGAGTGTGTAGTGTGTTTCTAGTGTGTGTCTAGTGTGTGTCTATTGAGTGTCTAGTGAGTGTCTAGTGAGTGTGGTCTAGTGAGTGTGGTCTAGTGAGTGTCTGGTGAGTGTCTAGTGTGTGACTAGTGTGTGTCTATTGAGTGTCTAGTGAGTGTCTAGTGAGTGTCTAGTGTGTGTCTAGTGAGTGTCTAGTGTGTGTGTCTAGTGAGTGTCTAGTGTGTGTCTAGTGAGTGTCTAGTGTGGTCTAGTATGTGTCTAGTGAGTGTCTAGTGAGTGTCTAGTGAGTGTCTAGCGTGTGTCTAGTATGGTCTTGTGTGGTCTAGTATGTGTCTAGTGAGTGTCTAGTGTGTGTCTAGTGAGTGTCTAGTGTGGTCTAGTATGTGTCTAGTGAGTGTCTAATGAGTGTCTAGTGAGTGTCTAGTATGGTCTTGTGTGGTCTAGTATGTGTCTAGTGAGTGTCTAGTGAGTGTCTTGTGTGTGTCTAGTGTGTCTCCAGTGTGTGTCTAGTGAGTGTCTAGTGTGGTCTAGTGTGGTCTAGTGAGTGTCTGGTGAGTGTCTAGTATGGTCTTGTGTGGTCTAGTATGTGTCAGGTGAGTGTCTAGTGAGTGTCTAGTGTGTTTCTAGTGTGTGTCTAGTGAGTGTCTGGTGAGTGTCTGGTGAGTGTCTAGTGAGTGTCTAGTGTGTGTCTAGTGTGTGTCTATTGAGTGTCAAGTGTGTGTCTATTGAGTGTCTAGTGAGTGTCTAGTGAGTGTCTAGTGTGTCTCCAGTGTGTGTCTAGTGAGTGTCTAGTGTGGTCTAGTGAGTGTCTGGTGAGTGTCTAGTATGGTGTTGTGTGGTCTAGTATGTGTCAGGTGAGTGTCTAGTGAGTGTCTAGTGAGTGTCTAGTGTGTTTCTAGTGTGTGTCTAGCGTGTGTCTATTGAGTGTCGAGTGAGTGTGGTCTAGTGAGTGTGGTCTAGTGAGTGTGGTCTAGTGAGTGTCTGGTGAGTGTCTGGTGAGTGTCTAGTGAGTGTCTAGTGTGTGTCTAGTGTGTGTCTATTGAGTGTTGAGTGTGTGTCTATTGAGTGTCTATTGAGTGTCTAGTGAGTGTCTAGTGTGTCTCCAGTGTGTGTCTAGTGTGTGTATAGTGTGGTCTAGTGTGTGTCTGGTGAGTGTCTAGTATGGTGTTGTGTGGTCTAGTATGTGTCAGGTGAGTGTCTAGTGAGTGTCTAGTGTGTTTCTAGTGAGTGTCTAGTGTGTGTCTATTGAGTGTCTAGTGAGTGTCTAGTGTGTGTCTAGTGAGTGTCTAGTGTGTGTCTAGTGAGTGTTGAGTGTGTGTCTATTGAGTGTCTAGTGAGTGTCTAGTGAGTGTCTAGTGTGTCTCCAGTGTGTGTCTAGTGAGTGTCTAGTGTGGTCTAGTGTGTGTCTGGTGAGTGTCTAGTATGGTGTTGTGTGGTCTAGTATGTGTCAGGCGAGTGTCTAGTGAGTGTCTAGTGAGTGTCTAGTGTGTTTCTAGTGTGTGTCTAGTGTGTGTCTATTGAGTGTCGAGTGAGTGTCTAGTGAGTGTCTAGTGAGTGTGGTCTAGTGAGTGTGGTCTAGTGAGTGTCTGGTGAGTGTCTAGTGTGTGTCTAGTGTGTGTCTAGTGAGTGTCTATTGAGTGTCTAGTGTGTGTCTAGTGTGGTCTAGTGAGTCTCTGGTGAGTGTCTAGTATGGTCTTGTGTGGTCTAGTATGTGTCAGGTGAGTGTCTAGTGGGTGTCTAGTGTGTTTCTAGTGTGTGTCTAGTGTGTGTCTATTGTGTGTCTAGTGTTCACATCAAGGATCCTTGGAGGATCATATCACCTCCACCCTACCTGATACCCTAGACCCACTCCAATTTGCTTACTGCCCCAATAGGTCCACAGACGAAGCAATCGCCATCACACTGCACACTGCCCTAACCTATCTGGACAAGAGGAATATCTATGTAAGAATGTTGTTCATTGACTACAGCTCAGCATTTAACACCACTGTACCCTCCAAACTCGTCAATAAGCTTGAGTCCCTGGGTCTCAACCCCGCCCTGTGCAACTGGGTCCTGGACTTTCTGACAGGTCGCACGCAGCTGGTGAGGGTAGGAAACAACATCTCCACCCCGCTGATCCTCAACACTGGGGCCCCACAAGGGTTCGTTCTCAGCCCTCTCCTGTACTCCCTGTTCACCCATGACTACGTGGCCTTGCACGCCTTCAACTCAATCATCAAGTTTGCAGACAACACTCCAGTGGTAGGCTTGATTACCAACAACGACAAGACGGCCTACAGGGAGGAGGGGAGTGTGGTGTCAGGAAAATAACCTCTCACTCAACGTCAACAAAACAAAGGAGATGATCGTGGACTTCAGGAAACAGCCGAGGGAACATCCCCCCCATCCACAATGACGGGACAGTAGTGGAGAAGGTGGAACGTTTTAAGTTGCTCTGTGTATACATCACGGACAAACTAAAATGGTCCACTCACACTGACAGTATGGTGAAGAAGGTGCAACAGTGCCTTTTCGTCCTCAGGAATTTGGCTAGTCACCTAAATCACTCACAAACTTTTACAGATCGAGAGCATCCTGTCGGGCTGTATCACCGTCTGGTACGGAAACTGCTCCACCCACAACTGTAAGGCTCTCCAGAGGATAGTGCGGTCTGCACAACACATCACCAGGGGCAAACGACCTGCCCTCCAGGACACCTACAGCATCCGATGTCACAGAAAGGTCAAAAAGATCATCATGGAAAACAACCATCCGAGCCACTGCCTGTTCACCCTGCTATCATCCAGAAGGCGAGGTCAGTAAAGGTGCATCAAAGCTGGGACCGAGAGACTGAAAAACAGCTTCTATCTCAAGGCCATCAGACTGTTAAACAGCCATCACTAACATAGAGTGGCTGCTGCCAACATACAGACTGAAATCTCGGGCCACTTTAATCAGTTTAATAAATGGATGTAATAAAGGAATCACTAGTCACTTTAATAAGCCCACTTTAACAATGACTACATATCCACATTACTCATCTCATATGTACACTACCGTTCAAAAGTTTGGGGTCACTTAGAAATGTCCTTGTTTTTGAAAGAGAAGCACATTTTTGTCCATTAAAATAACATCAAATTGATCGGAAATACAGTGTAGATTCAGTGTAGTTAATGTTGTAAATGACTATTGTAGCTGGAAACTGCAGTTTTGTTAATGGATTATCTACATAGGCGTACAGAGGCCCATTATCAGCAACCATCACTCCTGTGTTCCAATGACCAGTTGGATGAGCTAACACAACGTGCCATTAGAAAACCCTTTTGCAATTATGTTAGCGCAGCTGAAAACTGTTGTTCTGATTAAAGAAGCAAGAAAACTGGCCTTCTTTAGACTAGTTGAGTATCTGGAGCATCCGCATTTGTGGGTTCGATTACAGGCTCAAAATGGCCAGAAACAAATAACTTTCTTCTGAAACTCTTCAGTATATTCTTGTTCTGAGAAATGAAGGCCATTCCATGCGAGAAACTGCCAAGAAACTGAAGATCTCATACAACGCTGTGTACTACTCCCTTCATAGAACAGCGCAAACTGTCTCTAACCAGAATAGAAAAAGGAGTGGGAGGCCCCGGTGCACAACTGAGCAAGAGGACAAGTACATTTGAATGTCTAGTTCAAGAAACAGACGCCTCACAAGCCCTCAACTGGCAGCAAATGATAAACGTGGATTACAGGAGTGATGGTTGCTGATAATGGGCCTCTGTACACCTATGTAGATATTCCATTAAATTTCAGCCGTTTACAGCTACAATAGTCAGTTACAACATTAACAATGTCTACAATGTATTTCTGATCAATTTGATGTTCTTTTAAGGCACCAGAAAATTTGCTTTTCTTTCAAAAACAAAAACTAAGTGACCCCAAACTTTTGAACGGTAGTGTATATACTGTATTCAATACCATCTACTGCATATTGCTTATGCCGCTCGGCTATCACTCATCCATATATTTATATGTACATAGTGTGTGTCTAGTGTGTGTCTAGTGAGTGTCTAGTGAGTGTCTAGCGAGTGTCTAGTGTGTCTAGTGAAAGTCTAGTGAGTGTCTAGTGTGTGTCTAGTGAGTGTCTAGTGAGTGTCTAGTGAGTGTCTAGTGTTTGTCTAGTGAGTGTCTAGTGTGTGTCTAGTGTGTGTCTAGTGAGTGTCTAGTGAGTGTCTAGTGTGTGTCTAGTGAGTGTCTAGTGAGTGTCTAGTGTGTGTCTAGTGAGTGTCTAGTGAGTGTCTAGCGAGTGTCTAGTGAGTGTCTAGTGTGTCTAGTGAGTGTCTAGTTTTTGTCTAGTGAGTGTCTAGTGAGTGTCTAGTGTGTGTCTAGTGAGTGTCTAGTGAGTGTCTAGTGTGTGTCTAGTGAGTGTCTAGTGAGTGTCTAGCGAGTGTCTAGTGAGTGTCTAGTGTGTCTAGTGAGTGTCTAGTTTTTGTCTAGTGAGTGTCTAGTGAGTGTCTAGTGTGTGTCTAGTGAGTGTCTAGTGAGTGTCTAGTGAGTGTCTAGTGTGTGTCTAGTGAGTGTCTAGTGAGTGTCTAGTGAGTGTCTAATTAGTGTGGCCCCCTTTTCACATTTCCTTCCCTATTTTTCCTTTTTCTCTACTCATCTCAGCCTCTTTCTCTATTACCCTTCTCCTTCCCTGTCTTCCTCCTCTCTCCTTTCTCCATCCTTCCTCTTTCCCTCTTGTCATTCTCCCCCTCTCCTCACGCTCATTCTCTGTCACTCCTTCCCTAACTCTGTTTCTCTCTCTCCCTTCCCCGGCTCTCTCTCTCTCTGTTATTTGTGGGTAAGGATAATTGGTTCTCAGCTTCACTCTGTTCTTTCTGTTGTGTATTCCTCTCCTTGTGGCCCTATCGGCAACGCTAACCTGACTGGGCTGTGCCGTTTAACCTCCCAGAGTCTTTCTGCTCCTGCTAGAGTCTCCAGAGATAGCAGGCAGGTTAAACCTTGACCCGGAGAACAAGGCCGACAGAAAAAAGGCCAGTCTAAATCTGGCAGCTGAGTGGTCTGCTCTTTTCCCTGCACCTCTGTCACCATTAACACACTCAGGTCCGTCTAATTTGTCTCAAAGAGGAATACAGCAATACAGCTAAGGGAAACAGATGCAGTCAGATTGTCAGATTACTATACAGTACCTTTAGAGAGAAAGTGTGCACACTGTTCATTGAAATCCCGGAACAATATATAGCCCAGACTACTATACAACCTTAAAATATGATGTTTCTTTAGTGAATACTAATTTGATTATCTCAGAAATGTGACTGTATGCTGTTAGTTTGATAATAACACCTATCTGAAATGGTGGTGTGTAGGAGACAGTGTGAAGCTGATCCCTTGATAGAGTGGTGTTGGTGCCCACTGTGGCTGCCTAGTGCTATTGGATTCTCTGGCCATTTGAAGAGGAGGAGACACAGCAGGAGAAGAGAACAGGCCTCAGGGAGGATCCATAGACCATAGCTGAACCCAATGACCATGCACACACTCTGAAATACTGTAACAGTACCCACCCTTCTTTGGTTAGTGGCCCCCCTTGTATCTGTTAACACTATTTTACAGTGCTATTTCAGCTAGTACCTGTTAGACAAGGGGTACTCTCTGGTGCTGTGATTCAGTACCTGGTACCTAAAAGGCACATACGTAACTACCAAGTCAACAGTGTAACAGGCTACTATTACAGCCTTACCAAACGGACTACTTCCTGTACTGTATTAGAAGTGTCCTGGTTAAGTAGCATGAGATCAGATGGGATAGAAACTGGAGGAGATGAGGGAAGGGGCTGGGGGGTGAGGATGGAGGGCTGGGGAGCAGCTCACACAACAGACTGGCAGAGATCACTGAACCCAAAGGTCTTCTGGGAAGACTAGGTTTCCAAGAAACACTCACTTAGACTGAAAATGAACCCCGGAAACAACAGCCGCTATATCAGTCATCTATGACCTCTGTCTTTTCTACCAAGTCAATATAGCGTGGCTATATACAGGGGGTACCGGCCATTTGATTAGATGTTCGGGAGTCTTATGGCTTGGGGGTAGAAGCTGTTTAGAAGCCTCTTGGACCTAGACTTGGCGCTCTGGTACCACTTGCCGTGCGGTAGCAGAGAGACAGTCTATGACATGGGTGGCTGGAGTCTTCCTCTGACACCGCCTGGTATAGAGGTCCTGGATGGCAGGACGCTTGGCTGCGGTGATGTACTGGGCAGTATGCACTACCCTCTGTAATGCCTTGCGGTCGGAGGCCCGAGCATTTGCCATACCAGGCAGTGATGCAACCCGTCAGGATGCTCTTGATGGTGCAGCTGTTCTGAGGACCCATGCCAAAAAAAAAAAAATATCCTGAGGGGGAATTGGTTTTGTCGTGCCCTCTTCACGACTGTCTGGTGTGCTTGGACCATGTTAGTTTGTTGGTGATGTGGACGCCAAGGAACTTGAAGCTGTCAACCTGCTCCACTACAGCCCTGTCGATGAGAAAGGGGGAGTGCTTGGTCCTCCTTTTCCTGTAGTCCACAATCATCTCCTTCGTCTTGATCACATTGATGGAGAGGTTGTTGTCCTTGCACTACACGGTCAGGTCTCTGACCTCCTCCCTATAGGCTGTCTCATCGTTGTCGGTGACACTGTTGTGTCATCGGCAAACTTAAGGATGGTGTTGGAGTCGTGTCTGGTCGTGCTGTCATGAGTGAACAGGGAGTACAGGAGGGGACTGAGCACGCACCCCTGAGGGGCCCCCGTGTTGAGGATCAAATCAAAATCAAATGTATTTATATAGCCCTTCTTACATCAGCTGATTTATCAAAGTGCTGTACAGAAACCCAGCCTAAAACCCCAAACAGCAAGCAATGCAGGTGTAGAAGCACGGTGGCTAGGAAAAACTCCCTAGAAAAGGCCAAAACCTAGAAAGAAACCTAGAGAGGAACCAGGCTATGAGGGGCGGCCAGTCCTCTTCTGGCTGTGCTGGGTGGAGGATCAGCGTGGCGGATGTGTTGTTACCAACCCTTGCCACCTAGGGGTCGGCCCGTCAGGAAGTCCAGGATCCAGTTGCAAAGGGAGGTGTTTAGTCCCAGGGTCCTTTGCTTAGTGATGATCTTTGAGAGCACGATGGTGTTGAACTCTGAGCTGTGGTCAATGAATAGCATTCTCACATACAGGTGTTCCTTTTGTCCAGGTGTGAAAGGGCAGTGTGCCGAGCAAAAGAGATTTCATAATCTGTGGATCTGTTGGTGCGGTATGCAAATTGGAGTGGGTCTAGGGTTTCTGGGATAATGTTGTTGATGAAAGGCCATGACCAGCCTTTCAAAGCATTTCATGGCTACAGACGTGAGTGCTACGGGTGGGTAGTTATTTGACAGGTTAACGTAGTGTTCTTGGGCACAGGGACTATGGTGGTCTGCTTGAAACATGTTGGTACTACAGACTCAGACAGGGAGAGGTTGAAAATGTCATGAAGACACTTGCCAGTTGGTCAGCGCATGCTGGTAATCCATCTAGCCCTGCGGCCTTGAATGTTGACCTGTTTAAAGGTCTTACTCACATCGGCTGCGTAGTACGATTCAATCTTAGTCCTGTATTGATGCTTTGCCTGTTAGATGGTTCGTCGGAGAGCATAGTGCGATTTCTAATAAGCTTCCGGGTTAGAGTCCCGCTCCTTGAAAGCTGCAGCTCTACCCTTTAGCTCAGTGTGAATGTTGCCTGTAATCCATGGCTTCTGGTTGGGGTATGTACGTACAGTCACTGTGGGGACGTCGTCATCAATTAACTTATTGATGAAGCGAGTGAGTGAATTGGTGTACTCCTCAATACCATCGGATGAATCCCCAAACATATTCCAGTCTGTGCTAGCAAAACAGTCCTTTAGTTTAGCATCTGCTTCATCTTACCACTTTTCAATAGACAGAGTCACTGGTGCTTCCTGCTTTAATTTTTGCTTGTAAGCAGAAATCAGGAGGATAAAATGAAGGTCAGATTTTCCAAATGGAGGGCTAGGGAGAGCTTTGTATGTGTCTCTGTGTGTGGAGTAAAGGTGGTAAAGGAGTAAAGGTCCCTCTGGTTGCACATTTAACATGCTGATAGAAATTAGGTCAAACTGATTTAAGTTTCCCTGCATTAAAGTATCCAGCCACTAGGAGCGCCACCTCTGGATGAGCATTTTCCTGTTTTCTTATGGCAGTATACAGCTCATTGAGTGCGGTTTTAGAGCCAGCATCGGTCTGTGGTGGTATATAGACAGCTACGACAAATACAGATGAAAACTCTCTAGGTAGATAGTGTGGTCTACATCTTATCATGAGATACTCTACCTCAGGCAAGCAAAACCTCGAGGCTTCCTTAGATATCGTGCACCAGCTGTTGTTTACAAATATACATAGGAATTCGCCCCATGTCTTACCAGAGACTGCTGTTCTATCCTGCTGATAGAGTGTATAACCCGCCAGCGGTATGTTATTAATGTCGTCGTTCAGCCACGACTCTGTCAAGCATAAGATATTACAGTTTTTGAAGTCCCGTTGGTAGGATATACGTGCTTTCAGTTCATCCCATTTATTTTCCAGCGATTGAACGTTGGATAACAGTACGGATGTCAAAGGCAGATTAGCCACCCGTCGCTTGATCCTCACAAGGCACCCCGATCTCTTTCCGCAAAATCTCTCTTTTTTTTCTCTCCTGCAAATGATGGGGATGAGGGCCTGTTCGGATGTTTGGAGCATATCCCGTCCGACTCATTAAAACAAAATTCTTCATCCAATTTGAGGTGAATAATCGCTGTTCTGATGTCCAGAAGTTATTTTCGGTCATAAGAGATGGTAGCAGCAACATTACGTACAAAATAAGTCACAAAGGCTTCCATTAGCAGATACTGTGACACTGAAACATGGTTGCATGTCAAGGTAAATGATAGATTGCATTGAATTGCATGTTAATATTCTCTACATATCATGTCCTCTCCTTGTTCGCCGCTGGGCTAATATAGGCCAGAATGTTGTATGTGGATTTGCTTCATCTACTTCACACGGTAAAGTGTGCATTAGGTGCCACCAGAGTGGTACATAGAAACCTGATTTCCATATAAATGGCAGTGAGTGAGATGGCCCCTACTGGCCCTTGAAATCCCTGCCTCTGAGTCAGACCCTATCTGCTAGCTACAGATGTTATTTTGTTGCTGAGAATTTTCCTGCACAGCATGAAATGCAAACTTGTAGTGTATTTGAGTTTTAAAACGGCTTCTAAAGTTTGTAAATTCCACTTTGAAATTTCAGACTTGATTTGCCCTTACGAAAAAATGTATCAACCCCTACAAAAATGGCCATTAATTAATTATAATCCGCATAATAATTTACATTTCCTGTTGCTGTAGGATTACTTTCCTGCTGTAGCAAACTGGATCAAATTAAGATCCTACATCTGTATGGCTCGGGAATCCTGAAGCCATTGCATTTAAACCAGGGTCCATTGTACCACAAGCATCTTTCATGGAAGAGAAAGCACAAGAGAGACAATCTTCCATTCCTACTGAACGGAGCTTGATGTGCAGGTGGGAATATGAATTGTGGTAAAGCCAAAAATACTTGAAAAACATAAGGAGGTAAATATGAAATGGAAATCCTCCTGTAGGACCTTTGGCAGGTGAACAAGAGCAGACATACAGTATGCATAAAACATGAGGCTTGCTGTAACAAGCAGGTTTCCCAGGAAGGGAACAACCTTGTGGTTGCATTACACATGGAGTTAGTGCGTAAAGAGGAGGAAGCTCAAGAATAGTTCTATATGCTGATTTGTATGCCAGCAGCCTCTCTAAGAAAACAACATTGAATCATTGCATACTTTGACAACAGTATATTCATTGGCAATGAGATTGGAAACGTGGGCTGAGAGGGAATCCAATGAATCCATGTTGATATGAATTATTTTCAAAGAAGAGAAAATTATATAATTTGAAACAGACAGACAATGTATCAGAATATGTCGCCATGCAAAAAAACTTTTGTCCCTTGTGCCTGCCTGTATTGGTGGAGGAGTTTCCTGCCTTAACATCATTAGTGGTTAATGGGCCATAGTTTACAAGGATCCTTACACAGAATGACTCTGTTGGGAGCTGTCTGCTTTGGTAAGACATCTCAATCTAGCAACCAGAGGACATATTTCATGTGTCGTCAGAGAAGATGAATGAGGCCCTCCCAGAGGACATATTTAGTTCTGTGTTTGGATAAGAAAACGTGACACTAAAACAGAGGAGTAAAGGCTGTATTAAACCTCCCCCACCTACTGAAATATAGTTACTCCTTACTCCCTAAAGGTCTAACCTCTGTTCCTGATCTTTAATAGTTTAAGAGGGCTATTACTCACCTACCCCATTCTAGAGACCCTGGTGTACCTTACTTTAATGGTCCACTGAGCTAGGCTATTCTGTAAAAGAGCTGCTCCAAAACCAAAAGCATATTGTATCATCTCTTAGCAATTCAAGATCTTCAGGGCACATAAAACCGCCCACCTCTGCACTTGGTCTAGAAATCTTGATCTTCACACAGCGCCTCAGTCAATCTTCTATCCCTCTCGGAGACACCAGCCGGTTGGCTGGCTGTCCTTTGTCTCCATGGTCACGACTTCAACACCAGGAGCCACTCACTACTAAATGCAATGAGCTAACCATCACCATCAGATTTCTCTTGAACCATCCCCACTACTGATAGATATGAGTAGGTACAGATAGGCTTTTTAGCCTGGAATAATAAACCATTCTCTACTTGAGAGTTATGCTGCATCAAGTATGTGGCTGTTAGTACTAAAAAAAATTGATAATAAATTAGGTGTCTAAAGGGAGCCGGACCAAAACCCTAGCTGTCGTTTGCCAGTGATGAAAGACTTAATTATTTAAACCTATTTCCTTCTAGTGAGCTGAGAGGATGCCAGGGGGTCAGTGGAGCTCCTCTCTACACCACACACGAAACCGGAACAGAGCAGCAGCTTGCTCACAATAAAAGAGAGCAGAGAGAAACAGGAAATAACCTACCCTGAAGCTAAGATAACGCTAGCTAGCACGTTAAAACTGAGGCAGTGCACTAAAGCGGAACAGCCTTTTGCTCTGGCTGAAGCTACTGTATTTGCTTAACTTAAAAGGCCCTACCACGGCTAAAATACAGCTAGTAAATTTAGACTCGAGCACTGGGCTAGGCAACCGTCAACAGCTGAAATTGTGTGGGTCAATTTCCAATCAAATCATTGCTAATGCTAAGGAGCAGTTGCTAAATGTGATACAACACTGTCAATTTCCACCCTAAAACCATTGTGCTAATAGTAATGGAGGAATATATGCCGAAGTTAAAGACAACATCAAGTTCAGACAGTTCTGTGCCAGAAGGGTATGTCACCGTGGCTTAAAACGATTCCAGTTTAGTGCTAATGCTACCAGGGCTATTAATCCACCCAAGAAAGTTTATGAGTTGGAAAAACGATGTATGTTAAAAGAGAATACTAGAGACATAGGCCCAACTTTATCTCATGCAGTATAGGCCCAACTTTATGTCATGCAGTATAGGCCCAACTTTCTGTCATGCAGTATAAGGTGTGAGACAATCAATAAAAGTCACAAGTCAATGAAAACAGATACAATGGAGTAGGCCCTATAACTCAATATAAGGCTTGTTTGCACAGTACAGTTGTCTGGCTGGCTGTCCAAAAGCCTTGTTTGTTTAATCACAGTACATGAGACCCTACATACCTTTCGGTGTATAAATTTGTACAGTAAGCTGTATCGATCTTTGTGCACAGTGTCTCCCTCTGTTCAAACAATGGAGTAAGGAGGGAATATGATGTTTCCGTTTCAGTCGACTCTCTCTGACTCCTCTGTGTACAGTTCACTGGAGCACAGATTGTCAGTCACTCTGCCAAGGACAAGAGTCAAGATCCCATTACAAAATGGCATGAGTGGCTTGGGGAGTCTGTCAGTAAAAGCTAACTGTTGTCATATATCCTACTAGCAAGAAAACCCTTCCACAGAAAACCCACAACTGTGCTGAATAGGGACACTTCAATTTAGCCTTTGGCTACACTTGGATAAGCTAGGTGAATGTGCATATAAATCGGTCATTTAGATCCACTTCAAACAGATCTCCATTTGACAATGTGGGGTATATATCCACCAAAAGAGAGAAATGCATGTGATAAAGGAGTGACATTTTATTCAGCGGAGGCTTTATAAACGTTTATCAGGAGACAGTGTTGCCGGGGAGAAGTCAGCCAGTAATGGAGTAAGAAGATGGATGACAGT